>NW_007201546.1:162338-163245 GCF_000164805.1 Carlito syrichta | reverse complement strand
TGCATAGTATTCCATCATGTATATGTACCATATTTTTTTAATCCAGTCCTCTTTTGATGGACAGCATGGTTGATTCCAGGTTCTTGCTATGGTGAACAATGCTGCAATAAACATACGTGTGCAGGTATCTTTTTTATACAGTGATATGAGTTGTTCAGGGTATATTCCCAGTAGGGGGATTGTGGGGTCATATGGGAGGTTGATATTTAGAGCTTTAAGGAATCGCCACACTGCTTTCCACAGAGGTTGCACTAGTTTACACTCCCACCAACAATGTAGAAGTGTTCCCTTTTTGCCACACGCTCTCTAGCAACTCTTATTTTTTGAGTTATTGATAACTGCCATTCTGACTGGAGTTAGGTAGTATCTCAGTGTGGTTTTATTTGCATCTCCCTGATGATTAGTGAGTTTGAAAATTTCTTCATGTGTCTGTTGGCTACTCAGGTGTCTTCCTTTGTGAAGTGTCTGTTCATATATTTTGCCCATTTTATAATGAGACTGCTTCTTTTTTTCTTTTCAGCACGTTTGAATTCCTTGTAGATCCAAGATGTTAAGCCTTTGTCAGACCTGGAGTTGGCAAATAATTTTTCCCGGTCTGTAGGCTGTCTCCCTGCTCTCTTGATGGTTTCTTTGGCTTTGCAGAAGCTTGTCAGTTTAATGAGGTCTCACTTGTCTGTCTTCTCTCTTATGGCCTGTGGGTTTCGGGTTTTGTTCAGGGATTGGATGCCAGTTCCGATTTCCATGAGGGTATGTCCTTCATTTTCTAAGGTTCTTATGGTTTGAGGTTTTACGTTTAGGTCTCTGATCCACTTGGAGTTAATTTTTGTGTATGGGGATAGATAGGGGTCCTGTTTCAATCTTCTGCATGTGGTCAGCCTGTTTTCCCAGCACCATTTACTGAATAGGT
>NW_007201546.1:147740-162188 GCF_000164805.1 Carlito syrichta | reverse complement strand
TTTTTTTTTTTTTTTTTTTTTTTTTGCTGAGGATTGTTCTGGCTATTCTTAGTCGTTTGTGTTTCCATATGAATTCCTGTGTTGTTTTTTCTAGGTCTGAGAAGAATGTTGCTGGTAATTTGATGGATATTGCATTGAATCTGTAGATTGCCTTAGGTTAGATGGACATCTTCACAAGGTTGATTCTTCCAATCCATGAGCATGGGATATTTTTCCACTTGTTTGTGTCATCTTTGATTTCTTTGAGCAGTGTTTTGTAGTTTTTATTGTAAAGATCTTTCACGTCTCTGGTTAGGAAGATGCCAAGGTATTTCATTTTTTTTGTGGCTATTGTAAATGGAATTGTGTTTTTTATTTGGGTTTCTGTTTGTTTATTATTGGTGTAAAGGAATGCGATTGTCTTTTGCACATTTATTTTATATCCTGAGACTTTGCCAAAGGCCTTTATCAGTGTAAGGAGATTTTTGACAGATTCTTTTGGGTTTTCAAGGTACATAACCATGTCATCTGCAAAGAGAGATAACTTAACTTCCTCTTTTCCTATTTGGATACCCCTGATTGCCTTCTCTTCTCTGATTGCTCTAGCCAGGACTTCCAATACTATATTGAACAGGAGGGGTGAGAGTGGGCATCCTTGTCTTGTTCCAGTTTTCAGGGGAAATGCTTCCAATTTTTGTCCGTTTAGGAGTATGCTGGCTGTGGGTTTCTCGTAGATGGCTTTTACTATTTTGAGGTATGTTCCCCGTATGCCTAGATGTTCGAGGGTTTTTATCAAGAAGGGGTGCTGGATTTTATCAAAAGCTATTTCTGCATCTAATGATATAATCATGTGGTTTTTGTTTTGACATCTGTTGATGTATTTAATTACATTTATGGTTTTACGAATGTTGAACCAGACTTGTATCCCAGGGATGAAGCCTACTTGGTCATGATGGATGATTTTTGAGATGTGTTGATGAATCTGGTTTGCTAGGATCTTGTTGAGAATTTTAGCATCTATGTTCATCAGAGATATTGGCCTGTAGTTCTCTTTCTTTGTTTGGGTCTTTACCTGGCTTGGGTATCAATGTGATGTTAGCTTCGTAAAATGATTTAGGGAGAGTTCCATCTTTTTCAATCGCCTGGAATACCTTCAGTAGGATTGGTATAAGCTCCTCCTTAAATGTCTTATAGAATTCTGCTGGAAAACCATCTGGACCAGGGTTTTTTTTTGTAGGAAGTTTTCTTATTATGTAGTCGATTTCCTTGATTGTTATTGGTCTATTTAGGGTCTCAATTTCTTCTTGTTTCAACCTAGGCAGGTTGTGTGATGTCAGAAAGTCCTCCATTTCCTTAAGGTTTTCAAGTTTGTTTCCATACAAGTGTACCTAGTAGTCTCTAATGATCTTTTGTATTTCTTCAGGGTCAGATGTGACTTCATCTTTTGTGTTTCTGATTGTGCTTGTTTGGGTTTTTACTCTCTTTTTCTTGGTCATTCTAGCTAGGGGACCATTTATCTTGTTTATCCTTTCAAAGAGCCAGGTTTTTGTTTCATTGATTTTTTTGTATTATCTTTTTGTCCTCTATGTCCTGGATTTGGGCTTTTATTTTGGTGATCTGGATTCTTCTGCTGAAATTAGGGTTTTTGTGGTCTTGCTTTTCCAGCTTCCTTGGGTAGCTTGTTAGGCTCTTAATTTGTGATCCTTCCATTTTCTTCATGTGCATTAGTAGGGATATAAATTCCCCTCTTACTACAGCTTTCATGGCATCCCCGAGATTTTGGTAAGATGTTTCTTCATTTTCATTTGTTTCCAGGTATCTTTTGATCTCTGTTTTGATTTCATCATTGACCCATGAGTTGTTTAGCATCATGCTGTTGAGTTTCGATGTCTTTGTGGGTTTTGGGGGACCTTGTTGGTGTTAATGTTTATTTTTATTCCACTGTGGTCTGAGAAGTGCATGGTAAAATTTCGGACTTTTTAAATTTGCTTATGCTTGTTTTATGGCCAGGTATGTGGTCAATCTTAGAATACGTTCCACATGGTGATGAGTAGAATTTGTATTCTGTGCTCTTTGGATGGAGTCTTCTGCAGGTATCAATTAAGTCCATTTGGTCAAGAGTTACATTGAGGTTCCAGATCTCATTGCTGATTTTTTGTCCTGATGATCTTTCTAGGGTTGTGATTGGGGTATTAATGTCCTCAGTTATCATGGTGTTAGAGTCAATATCTTTCTTTAGTTTTCCTAGAAGTTGCTTTATGAAAGTTGGTGCACCTATATTGGGTGCATATATGTTTAGGATAGATACTTCTTGTTGATGGAATGAAACTTTTATCATTATGTCATGGGCCACTGTATCTTTTTAAATTTTTGATAGCTTAAATGGTATTTTGTCTGAAATTAGGATCGTGACTCCTCCTTTTTTTTGTGTTCCATTCACCTGAAAATTTGTTTCCCATCCTCTTACTTTGAGTCTGTGCATGTCCTTTCTAATGAGATGGGTCTCTTGAAGGCAGTATATTGTTGCCTGGTGATATTTTATCCATTTTGCCATTCTATGTCTTTTCAGTGGTGCATTTAGTCCATTCACATTCAGGCTAATTATTGAAATGTGAGAGTTCATCCCTATCATAGAGTTCTTATAGAGTTATTGTTCTTCCACTTTTTTTTTTTTTTTGTCTTTCTTTTGGTTTTGGGGTTGGTTCATGTGTATTTTATTCTTTTTCCTATACTCTTGTGAAGAATGTTGTTCTTTTTTCCTTTTCTTCTGTGTTTAGTACTTTCTTAAGTATTTCATGTAGAGGTGACTTGGTGGCAGTGTAAGTTCTTAGGGATTGGACATCTGGAAAATATTTCATTTCTCCCTCACTGATGAAGCATAACTTGGTTGGGTAGGTTATTCTTGGTTGAAGTTGTTTATCTTTTAGGACTTTGAAGATAGAGCTCCAAGTTCTCCTAGCTTGCAGGGTTTCTGTAGATAAATATGCTGATATTCTAATTTATTTTCCATGGTAGGTGATCTGGCCTTTTTCTCTTGCTGACTTTAGGATTTTTTCTTTTATGACTACTTTGTTTAGGTGAATTGTTATGTGTCTAGGAGTTTGTCTTCTCATTTGTTGTCTTGCAGGGGTTCTCTGAATCTCTTGTGTTTGAATTTTTGCAACACTGATTAAGTAAGGGAAGTTTTCTTGAATGATCTCATGGAAAGTTTGTTCCAGTGTGGTCTCTGTCTCTCTTTCTGCCTCAGGAAGGCCAATTACACTTAGTTTCAGTCTCTTGAAGTAATTGCTCATCTATTGAAGGTTGTGTTCTGTCTTTTTGAGCTTATTTTCTGTGTTTTTAACAGTTTGGGTTAGTTCTATATTTTGGTCCTCAAGCTCTGAGATTTTTTCTTCTGCTTGGGTAATTCTGCTTTCCATGTTTATCAGTTTGTTATTTATTTCATTCACAGTATTCTTTATTACTGTTATCACAGATATTAGCTCCTTCCTACTTTCTTCTTGTCTCTCCTCAATTCTTTTTAATCTCTCCATTTATGTCTTGATATCTAGGTTTGTAGTTTGAGAACCTTCATTCTGGGGGCTCTTCATTGTTTGCATTGCGAAGTCAGTTTTCTCAGTGTCTGCCCTCCTGGGGGTCTGGGGGAAACCATATTCTTCTTTTGGTTTTTCTTCATTTGTGTAGATTTTTCTCTCTCTCCCCCTTTCCCTCCCCTTCTTTAAATTCTGTTTTTTAGGGAAGGTGGGGTTGCTTTTGTTTTGCTTGTGCAATCTCCTGTTCTTCCTTATGAGGGTCCTCTGGCTTTGTTCACTTTTTAGTTGGAGTGTGAGCTGTGGGTTGTACTTTTTGCAGTTTTGCAGTTTAATTGAGGAGGAGCTGTGATTCAAAATCTATATGCTGATTCCAGCATCCACCAACAGGTGTATGAGCACACTGGAACCTATTTCCCACTTCCTTACAATCTGTCTGTGCAGCGGGATGTAGGTTTGGTCCCTGGATCAAAAGGAGGTACAAAAGAGGAAAATAATGGAGGAAGGGGGGATCAATAGAAAGTTAGAAAGAGAGAAGAGTGAAAGGGAAAACAGACATACATACCAACTAACAGGTGAAAAAGAGACACAAGGCCAAAGAGAAGTGAAAAAAACATGCAAGAAAAATTTCCTAAAGTATACTGGTAGCTAAACAGAGACAGACCAATAAAATTGTGAAACAGATAGTGTAAGTCAGAAAGCAAATAAAAGTGAGCAAAACAAACAGACAAAATGATAAAATCAAAAGTCAAAATAAGAGATCAGACTAGCTCTGGAATCTTTCCTGAGTGTCTACGGTCTCTTCAGCTCCGATCTTCAGCCTCTCCCCTCTGTTTTCATTGTGGGCAGCTAGATTTACTCACAGTTTGAGTTTGGTTTTTTTAGCCTGCTGCCTTGGAGGTCTATGTTGCTTAGTTGCCTTTGTCTGATTTGGCATAGGTGAGGGGCTTTGTCTCATGTTTAGCGATGTTACCTTAGGAACTGAGGTGGAGGCTGATGGAAGGTGGGCAGGGCAATGCAAATCTCTGCCTGGAGAATGGCCGAGGTGGCAGTTTCACTTTTGTGGATCTTTTCTCTCCGCTCGTCTGGGTCCCTGTTTGATCCACTATGGTAGACTGTGGTGTTGTGGGAGGCACCGGGGATCAGCTGCACAGCTGGGCACTGGATCTGCGGTGCCATCAGCAGGCTGGAGTGGAGGAGGGGGTCAGGAGTTCCCACCTCTGGAGCTGATAGCCTCCGATCAGCACCTCCTTAAGATATTCTGTTCCCTGACAAAAGCATGGGGTCACCCGCTGAGTGCCTCAGCCAGGGTGAGCCCAGAGCTCCAGAGCTTCAAAGCTCCAAAGGGCAGGCAGTGAGTGGCGAGGGTGCCCCTGGGCCCCTCACAGGGTACTTCAGCCAGAAATGGGACCGGTATCCCTGAGGGGTGGGTGCCCAGAGCCTCCCTGGGTGACCGGCGGCTTGGTGCTGGGTGAGACGATGTAGCCAGGGAGGGAGCCAAGACCTGACACTCCCGCACAGGCAGGAGTTATGTATAGTGGAGCAGCAGCAGCTGGGGGCCACAATATCCAGCCCTGCATGGGACCGAAGGTCTCCGGGCCTGGGACCAGTGCAGCTGGTGGTGGGCCAGAGGGAGGGGGAAAAAAAGTTAGAGTCTTTTTGGGAACTCACATTTGGAGAATCTCACAAGTCCACCTATGCCTTCGCCATCTTACCGAAATTCCCCTTTGCTTTTTTTGAATAGTAATTGGTTTTCTTTTCTTACTTGGACCAGTCTGACTTCTGAGTTTTTCTTCTTTCCTCATCCACTGATATTTACTCCATCATGATTGAAAGATGGCACATTCATGACCACCTATTACGGTTCCAAAATCTAAATCACACTCTTTGGTATCATGTTTTATCCATCTTGTCTTTAGGTTAGTAGATGCTTTGACAGTCCTGCCTCCAAAAATTTTTGCACTCTTTCTGTGATGTCTTGTATCTTTTTTGTGTCATCTTCCTTCACTCAATGGGATGGGTTTGAAGATGGATATGTTTCTTTCAACCTTTCTTTCAAGGAGAAACATCCTTGTCCTTCATAGAGCTGGTGCTTGTTCTTCCAAGTTGCATGTTGAGCCTCATGAAAACAGATACCCAGACACTGAAGGCTGAGTCCTTAGGAATAATTACTGTCCTCTTGGCTCACAGGGCTCATTCCTTTTCTCATTTGTTGGGATGAACTGCTTCTGTATGACCTTTTTCCTTCAAAATCAGACAGCCTCAGGTGGTGCACATTCTTTCTAAGTTGCTCTCTTAGGTGTAACTGACCTGTAGTGTCTACGTCCTTGAGTTTGGCCTAGTGGAAGAGGGTAATAGCCACTAGATCACCAGCACCTGTCAGTCATCAGAACCCTCCACTAAGTTATAAGCACTTCTGCAAATGTTGAGTTCAATCACATCATTCTGATCTGTAATATTTGTTACAAAGACAAACCATGACTTTGTTCATAGTTTCATACTGATATCTCCAATTCTCATTAAACTCCAGTTCAATTATAATGCCTCATTTAACTAAAAAAAAGTGTACAATGATTATAACCTTGTAT
This sequence comes from Carlito syrichta, assembly GCF_000164805.1. Taxonomy (NCBI): domain Eukaryota; kingdom Metazoa; phylum Chordata; class Mammalia; order Primates; family Tarsiidae; genus Carlito; species Carlito syrichta. The sequence continues at coordinate 156,091 of NW_007201546.1, read as the reverse complement.
GAGTTTTTAAGTTCCAAAAGCAACACATAAATTACTATTGAGTGAACCTCGGTGGGGGATAGGGAGAAATTACTTCTAACTAGACAGAGGTAAGAAAAGGTAGTATTTGAGGTCTTATAAAGTCAAATTATTTCTTGAAAATGATCTTAAGATTCAGCAATACTAGATCCAAAACTGTTATATGGTTTCTTTTCCAAGAAATGGCTTTTAATCACCCTGAAATTAAATAAAATAACAACAAGAAAGAAATTCTAGTGTTTGCCTGAGAAGTTGGCTATGTCAGAAGAATAACTCCATTGTAATTGAGTAAAATAATAATTTTATAAGCAGAATTATTCCTGTTATTTTTTATGCTGGAAAGTGAAGGAACATTTTGTACTGTCAGGCTTCTCTGTGAATTTCTTTTAAAGCTACAATGTGTTTGCATAAGGGTTCCTTAATTCTAAATTCTTATAAAAATTACAAATATAAGTAAAGGGGTTTTTCCTGCAGTCTGAAACACAGAGACTATGTAGTATTTTATGCTCAATTTACAAGAAAGCAGTGAAAAGATAATAACAACGATGGTAGTTTCTTCACTTTCTAGAACTCATGTGAGTCTATGATTGGTTCCCACCACCAGAGGACATAACCATGTCCTTGGGTCAATAGCTATTTCTTATTTCTCTTTATAGACCTCTCAGTACCAAACATGTCAACTCACAGACAGAATATCAATGAAAATGCTTAGGGAATTAATCATTATAACTTAATAACTGGTTATGAAAAAAAGATCTAAGAATATAGGTCCTTGTGGGTAAGTATGAGGATTGTTGTACAATCATGAAAGAAATGTGTACAAACCAGACACTGGTAGGTCACACTGGTGCTGATGTGACTCTGCACCTTTCTTACAATGCCCAGAGCAACTCTGAGCCTTATTCACTCCCATCTGATAGATGAGCAAATTACATGCAGAACATTTAACCCACCCAGGGTCACGAACATTAGAGCATCAAGGTTCACATCAGTGTGTCTGATGCAAAGGTAAGGAAAAAGGTTAGGAAAAGGTTTTAAACATACTTAAAGAAAGTAGAATTAATGCTACATACTCATTATTTACATTATATAAAATTCCAACTTTTTTGTAAGAAAATTTTGATCTCCAAATTTTTCATCCATTTAGTTTTTGAATGTCACATATCATGATCTTCACTTGTATTCTCCCAGCAGACCATGACTTTGTGAGGTGTTTGTCCTGCCCAAAATATATTAAACCCTATGATATTTGGAGGGGAAATATTGAAACAATAATGTCTATAGCATGGCATGTCTTCATTGAAAACTTGTAATACTGTCATGATTTAAAATGTGAAACAATGATCACTTTTTGCTAAATAAAAAAAAAATCATGGAAATACTGATATTTATTAGAAAAACTGATTACTATTAACTATCTGTTGTTATTCTGAAAAAGAAGATACATTCTTACAGCACTTACTAAAAGATTATTCATATAGCATTTACTTCAATTGATTTAAAGTGGTCATCTAGACTCACAAACAGGGGATATTTCCTCCTATAATAGCAGGCATTTAATGAGGCTTCTTTTAGCCTCGTTTGCTGCTGCTTCCAAATGATAAAACAGCAGCATCTATAGCATTTTTACTAGCATCCTGATCCATCTCCAACAATTCCTGACAATTGCATCGTGTCCATTCTTGAAGAATATTCAGTTTCCCTGTAGACAAGCCACCCTTCGAAATGTTGTCCCTCATTGCTCATTGTCCCTGCTTCTTTCAGTTTGTTATCATGGAAATTTTCTAAGCATGATCTAAGTTCCCTCTTTCCCCACTTTTTCATCAGTTTCCATCTCAGACCCAATATTGGCCTCTTGAACAGCCTCAGAGTCCACAGATAGGCTGCACATTTCACCACAGTTTCATTTGATTAATAGTTTCCTCTATCTTTGGAGACTTTTTGCATGACATCTATTTTCTGGTTCCATTTTTGATAAACATTTTAGAATATCTTACCAGTTAATAGTCCATATTCAAGGTTATTATTTCAGGAATTGGTTTTGGCATCAACACATATCATAGAAGTAAGTTTTTCTGAAATACATCCTACAAGTCACCAGAATTAGTAAGAAATGGTCTCTCTGTTTTGATGCATAATGCTTTCTTTTTTTTTCTGCACAAAATGCATTCAAATCTTTCCTAGGTATCAATTTCTTCTCCATACAGTTTTGTGTATTTTGGCTTCTGTCAGAAAAAAAATGTAAATACTTAATATTAACTTAAAAGGAAATCGTTTAAATTTAATTGCATTTAAAATATTGTTTAACTTTTCTGATAATTAACTGGATAGTAAGATAACTTTACTTTTACAAAGGCCATAGAAACTCAGACTAGAAGTTTTATTAGAGTCTTATTGATAAGACTTTTGCCTTATAGAACTGCACAATATACAAATATGAACTTAGGAAGTAGGTATAGACCTGTATTCTTAGAGTGTAATTATTGTTATACTATTTCTTGTGTCTGCTGTTTATTTATAAATGGTTTTCTGAAGTATATTCATGTGCTTCAAATAGCAAACACAATGTTTTTCTTTTTTGTTTTGAGAAGTCTGAGTATTCAGAAATTTTTAACATTCATGTAGTTAAATCTAATAATCTTACCTTTTATAATTTTGCCCTTATAATTATATTTAGCAATTTAAAAAAATTAGTCGCCTATAATAATTAAAATATTATCCTGCTTATCTTATCAATTTTATAATTTTATTTTTACACTAACATCTTTAATTCAAATTATTTCTAAATTATTTGGTAGGAAATAGGAATCTATTTTTTAATAAATTTTTAAGTTATTCAGGTGGTTCAATCCCATCTATTTAAGAATCCATCTACTTGCCTTTGGTTGGATATGCTACCTGTGCAATCAATTCATTCTTGTATATTTAAGTTTGTTTTTAAGCCATCTATCCTTATCCTAATCCATTAATCTATGCATTTCTGTTTTAATTGATGTGTCTTTGCAGTTAATTTTAGTATCTAGACGGTAACCTTGTATCATGTCTTTCATTTGTGTAATTTCCTTGGCTATTCTGGATAATGTATCCTTACAAACTTTAGAATCACCATGTCATGTTAAAAACAAGCACAAAAAAAGATTTCAAAAAATATTTCCCAAAATATCCCAGTGTGCCAGATGCCCTTCCAGACTTCGGAGGATAGACACAGGTGACTATCCCTATGGACTCAAATTCTAATTTGGAGAAGAAGCACAGTATACTGACACTTCTCAACCTTGGTCAGGCATTGCTCTGAGTGCCTCCCATCTGTCACCATACCTATTACATGGATGAGGATACTGAAACCACACACATATCTCAACAACTAACCAGTTTCAGACTTGGGAAGTTCTAGGCAATTATTACTCCAGAGATTTCTTCCACCTTATTATCTTTCTCTTCTTCTAACTCTCCCATTATAGTATATATGTGTTACTTTTGAATTTGTTTTTTATTCTCTTTGTGTTTTAGTTTGAGGCATTTCTATCTACTTGTCTTCAAATTCATTGATTCTCTCTTCAGTCATGTCAAGTCTATGGATGAGCCTATGAAAGACATTTGCCATCTCTATTACCATGCTACTGAATTTTAGCCTTTCCTTTTGACCCTTGGAGTTTTCATCTCTTGGCTGACATCACCCATTTTTCTTGTGTGTTTTCTACCTTTTCCATTAAATTCCTTCACACATTAATCACAGCTTTCATAAATTCTGTCTGGCAATCCCAACATCTCTGCCAGCTTGTTATCTGATTCCAGTGCTGTATTTGTTTTTTCAGATTGTTTTCTCTTGCCTCTTAGTGCACCTTGTAATCTTTTTGTTGAAAGCCAGACTTAATGCATTGACAATAGGATGTGAGGCAAATGGGCCTCTTTGTGAAGTTAATGCTTATCTGACTAAAAGTTGGGCTGTTAAGTGCTTATTGTGGTTGTAGAACACCTTCCTCTTGTGTTATTACTCTTGTCTCCTTACTTGACTTTGATATTTTCTAAATTCTCCTCCTCATAGGCTCTATATCTTATTGCTCTTTCTGCTGGAATCCACAGTTGTGGCACAGTAGGCTCTGGGTGTGATGTGAGATGTGGAGGTGGGGGCATTTTCTACACTCTTCTGATTAAGTCCAGTGCTCAGTGGGCCTGTGGCTGGGTATGGTCTTCACAGGTGATAATGCCTCTCGCTATACAGCTTTTTCCTCCTTGTTCCTTACTCCCTTCCCTGGTTCTTGTACTCCCAATCCATTTTGTTGAAGCCCTCTCTTCCTGCCTTTGTTTTATCCCCACTTAGTGAGATAGAAAGTCTGGAGTGGGCTGTGTGGAACAGAATTCCCTTTCCCCAGCTGGGATAAGGCTCAGTGCTGCCCTCCTGTGAAGCCCTTCCCTTGTAGCCAAGGTCTTGTTGACATGAAGGATTTAGAGGCTACACAATGGCTATTCTTCCTCTCTCCATGCAATAACCCCTGGGAGACATGCGTAGGACCCTCATGGTGAGAAGTTGGTGAGGTTTCTGGAGAGAAAGCCTAAAATACTGTTGAAGTGGGGCATGACTATGGTACAAGCACTTAGCCAAAGCTGTCTCTTAGTCACAGTCCTTCCCACCTAGGTGTCTGGCTGCTTCTGCTCCAGGTAGGCACATTTCAGCTTCTTTATGTCTCCAAGTACACCTGTCCCTCCAGATTTTCCCTGTGGCCTCAGTTCCTCCAAGAAGTTCAAGAAAGCTGTCTATTTTCAGTTTGTCAAGCTTACTGTTGCAAAGAGAACAACTTCCTAAGTGAAGCCAGATGTCCCCATGGTAGGGCCTTAGATGTGAGCCCGGGAGGGACAATCCAAGGTCCTTTGTAACCTCTGCTCTACTCTGCTGCTTATGTATCTCATACCTACGATGTGTCAGGCATTATAGTACCAGATAACGCAGTCATAGCTCCCATTTTGTAAATTAGGAATGTCAGGCTTATTGGGATCAGATTAAATATTCCAAGTCACAAAGCTTCATGAATGGGAAAGGAATTCCAAAGGAAGTATCTTTGGATCCAGTCCCAGGTGCTAAACTTGTGAATCTGGGCAAACACTGAGATCTTTTTAGCCTAGGTTTCTTCACACACGAGTTAGGAAATTATATTTACCTCTTTGAAAATTAAAAGAAAAAAAATGTGTAAGTCAACTGACACACGGATAGAATTAAATAAATGGTAACTTATTGCTATAGCTGAACGGCACTGAAACTGAGTTAAGGGAGAAAATGCTCACAACTATGTTTCACAGGACACATATCACAGCAACCCGAAGAATTTCCAACTTCTCACTACCCCCAAAATAACTTATCATAACATTTCTAGTAGATTATTCAATCTTTTGTAAAATCTCCTTAGGGTCCAAATAGACCAAAGCGGATTCATCATGCTCATTTGCTTTATTTGCTATAGTTTCCTGTTGCTTCCAGCTCTTTTTTCTTTATAGTGTGTATCATTCTTTATTGCATTGGCCACAATTTACATTTCAATGTTCTACTTCTATTATTGCCATTAATTCTGCACTGATCATGTATTTCATTCTTTTAAGACACTGAGCATATTTCACTTTTACTAGTCACACTGAAAAGATTTAAGAAGTAAACTTCTAGTTAATTTTCAAAGGCCCCTGTGTGCAATAGTGGTAACTTTTTCTCCTCTTTGTATGTGTATTACGCATGAGTCTATTCTCTTAATGTAATCACTGCATTTTCTTCATCCATTTTGAATGATTTTATGGAGAACACCTTTGTACATATAAACAACATACCATTTTTACATTATTAAAAAAAATCCCTAGGAATTTTTCCTAAAAGACAAGGGTTAGACTAGAAAAACCTCACCTGTTTAGTTCCAAGCATTTGCAGATTTCCTTTTATGAAAGTTGGATTACTTATCTGGTGAACATAAAGGCAGTGACAACCAAGTGTGAGATGGTCTGCATCACCAACAGACAGGAGTGAAAGGTAGAGTATGCAGGAAGATGTCAATGTCTGAGTCTCACATTCCTGCATCTGACAGCCACCCTCAAGTTTCCAGGTCTGGGAAATCGGCATCTTCAAGAAGCCCTTTGTTACCCAATTAAAACCATGTGAAATGAGACTATTTAGTGAGTGGAACACTTGGTTATATATATTTCCTAATAATAGGATGTTGACCATCATTCTTAGGCAATTTACTAGACTTCCTGAGGCTTGCTTTCTTGCTTCTGAGCTGAAAGATTCAGCATGTCTCTTTTGTAGGACTGTTGTGAAGGTAAATCAGTCTAATGTATGCAAAGCTCCCAGCAGAATGCCCTTCTCCCCATTGGCTCATGGTAAATACCACTGCCATTTCTCTCCTCATCCTTTTTAAGATAAACTCCCTTTCCACAGCCTGTATGTATCTGGATCTTGCCTGACTCTTAACCAGCCCGAGTCCCTCTTACCGCCCATCATGACACTCTAACCACCCGGTCTTCTTCTTGTCCTTGAACATTCCAGGCTTGGATCTCTCCTGGGAACTTCCTCAGAGCACTTTTCCAGTCTTCTCTTAGCTGCTACTTCATGTCAAGTGGACCCACTCTGTTGAAAGGGACTCTCTGTAAGGGACTCACAGCCCTTCTCGCCAACCAGAGTCTTTTATTAAGTGATTTATTTATTTGTTTGTTTTAGGTTAAGGGGTACACGTGCAGCCTTGTTACATAGGTCTATTGCACAATGGTGAGGTTTGGGCTTCTAATGGGCTCACTTCCTGAGTGGTGATCATGGTACCTGATGGGTAGTTTCTCAACTTTTTAGATACATTAGTATATAAGCTCTATCAAACATGCTTTTTTCATCCATCACTGTGTCCCTAACAAGTAAAACTTGTAGGCATTCCATAAGGTGTACTACGTGTAGGAGAAAAACACTTCTGCTTCTGCCAAATATTTTCCCCAACGAATTTTCTTGAAATGTACAGATTCTTTTCCATCTTGTTTATTCCATTTTAGTCAGAGTTTATTTCATTTTAAACATTAATTAAACAATCTCTCTTCTGTTTGTGTTCATTATGATGAAAATTATAGGAATAAAAGTCATGAACAAATTTTGATTAAAATTTGTAAAGAAATATTATAAATTTTAAGATCAAGTTTTTAGTGGTTTACACAGAACATGTTGATGCAATATGTAGAATAAAGTGCTTAAAGATTGGGGTTTCTGCAGGGAATTGATGGAATCTATTACTAAATTTTCTTAAAATAAGAATTTTAGGGAAAAAATAATGATAAACAAAAACCTTAGAATAACACTAAAAATTCCACCTAAAATTTTTCCACCCTAAGAGATAAAAATATCTACTAATGTTTCAAATACTTGTCTTCTATTAAAAATAAACTAATTTAACCAGGTTCGGTGGCTCAGTCTGTCATCCCGCGCCTTTGGGAGGCTGAGGTGAGTGGATTGCCTGAGCCCGCGGGTTTGAGACCCGCCTGGGCAGCGAGACTTCATCTCTACATAAATCAAAAGAATCAGCGGGGTGTGGTAGCGCATGCCTGTAATTCCGGCTACTTGGAAGGATGAGGCGGAAGGATCACCGGAGCCCAGCAGGTCGAGGCTGCGGTGGCCGGGAGCGGCCACTGCACTCCAGTCTGGGCGACAGAGTGAAAAAAATAAAAAATAAATAAATAAATAAATAAGCTAATTTACATGGTTGTACAGTACAATTTAAGATACTTCTAGCCACTGATTAGAAGAGATGATTTATAATGTAGCTATTTGATGGTGGTAATTGAAAAGCTAATTGGACTTTCTACTTTGTTCCCAGGTGATAGCATTGTCTCAGAGCTTTAGGGAATGCTACAACAGGATTGCTCTTTTTCTTTGGGTACTAATGGAGCCTTGACACTCTCTTCAAGTATTTCTCCTGAAATTTTGTGTGGCAGGAAAGTATAGATAGGGAGACAACATTTAAAAAATGTGTCTGTGAATGCCCAATTACTGCTTCTGATGAAATAGATCGACAACCACAGGCACATAATTCTTGCTTAACCAACAAGAGGCATTGCAATTTTGCTGAGAACAGGATCCCATATGGTTGTCTTCATTTGTCGTGGAAGCACCCAAGTAAGCATGAACCGAGATGACTTTTTGTTTACTTTCAGAAAAATTGTTATACTAAGCCCTTTCCTTCAATTTTTTTTTTTTTTTTTTTTTTTTTTAGAGTTGGAGTCTCACTCTGTCGCCAGACTGGAGTGCAGTGGCACGCTCCCAGCCACCGCAGCCTCGACCTGCTGGGCTCCCTCGATCCTTTCACTCAGCCTTCCAAGTA
>NW_007201546.1:66753-147720 GCF_000164805.1 Carlito syrichta | reverse complement strand
CTAGTTTTTTTTATTTATTGTAGAGACGAAGTCTTGCCAAGTTGCACGGGCGGGTCTTGAACCTGCGGGCTCAGGCAATCCACTCACCTTGGCCTCCCAAAGTGCTGGGATTACAGGCTGAGCCACCGAACCCGGCCCCTTCAATATTTATTTACTGCTCCAGTTACACTCCTTTTAATTAGAAATTGCATTGGGCTTTGTCTTCAGGGTGGCTGCTGTAATTTACTTGGAGGCAACATTGAGTCCCAGTCTCTCATCATATGTGGGATGTTTTTCAGGGAGTTTAATTTTGACTGCTCCCGTTCTTACTCCCATATTCTAAATAAGTTTTGTCTGTTATCTAGTATTTAATAGTCATTTGAAAAGGAAAATTTCTCACTGACTTATGCGGCAGGTACTTCCAGGCACTTTTGACTTGAGTCAAAAGTTATGGGCTCCTGTGGGTTCAGGTGAGTTTTTCAAGGCAGGAAAGTGGTAGAGACAGGGTGGAGTTTGTGACTTAAAGCTGCTTAACTTGAGTTTTAAATGATGTCCATCAGTCAGGAAAATGAGGGTTGGAGGAACAAAATGACTTGATCTGTGTTGTTCAGCTAATAAGCCTTTGCAAAGACTCACACTTTGCGTGTGGGCTGTCTCTCTCCTTCGGGGGCATCCCACAGTCAAAGTCACTAACTTCTACACACAGAGATACACATAGTGGAGAAAGGCAAATGAAAACATGACACAAAAGCAAAAGTAAATCCAAAGATATTTGTAAACATGATAAATATGAATTGATTACTTTCTGTGTCAGTCGGGGGTATATTTCAGCTACAAAAAAATTTATATACAGATAACTAGAAATCATAGGGTAAAATAACAAAAATAGTTCCGAGATATTAATAGTGTTGACTATCCCATCAAGACCACAGAGTAATTTGTTGATCAAGCAAAACTAGTTTTTGCTTGATCAATAGCTGTCAGGGAAATACCAACTTAAGCCATTGTTATTAGAGTCTCATAAAGGGAAGTTAGGGCATTTTTATGGCTTTGGGGTATGGGCTCCTGTGGGTTCAGGTGGGTTTTTCAAGGCAGGAAAGTGGTAGAGACAGGATGGAGTTTGTGACTTAAGGCTGCAGGATTGGTGGACAAGCAGGTAAGAGCATCAAGGTGATTCCCAAGAGCAAATTGTCCTGAAAAGAAAGATTGGTTTTTTTTTTCCACACAAATTATCAGTTTATAATGTAAAAATAGTTTGCAAGATGCGTGTGAGGCAAACGGCCAAGCTGATTTGGGATTTGCAGTCTTGTTACTTGGTAGGACATAACCTGAAGCAAACAGTGAAGCTGTGTGGACCCAGGATGTCTTTGTTCTCTGGGTCCACCAACTTCTACCAGACACCAATGCTCTAGGCTCTGACACTGCCACAGTCTTGGATGAGAAGGCTGCTAACATGGTGATGGGCATGGCTCCCCTTAGCCACAGCCCTAGACCTGTGGGACATTACAGAAAATCCTAACCGCTCATTGGGTAGAAGAGGCAAGTGTGTAGCAGGAAGAGTGTGCTGTTGATTGACAGAACAACAAAGCCCATGTCAACAGTAAGATACGAGAATATTAGTCATACATTTTGAAGTGTTCAGCCACCATATACACAAGGAAACAACAGTGCAAGTTAATATGAGCACTTAGTAGTTTTACACTTTCTTCAGTCTCCATTACAGCTTGGAGGTTAATATTCCCTGTACTAAGGATATGAAATTAGCTTTACAGAAAACTAAGGTGAGCTAGTAAATATTTTTCCTTCCCACCCTTCATAACTAGAGCAATATAGAAAGATGTGTTCTGTATTCTAAAGCATTGTTCTATATTGATATATACATATATTCCAGGAGAGATCCTCATCTGACCTCCGGATCCTGGCGTCAGCATCAAAGTTCAGCCCAGGTCAAAGTCTGATGACCCAGAAACTCATGGAGTGATTGTTGTTGAAGCCACTGAGCCCCTGGAGACATCCACTGTGCAACTGCAGCATTAGAAAATGATGCAGTGTCTAAGAATTGTAATTTGTTTTAGATATAAAGATAGTGTTAATCAGGAGATGTGGTCAATAGTCATATAGCGTGTATTTTTATGTCTATTTAATTCTGGAAAGGTGTCATTTTTGTAACTCAGGATTATAACTTTGGATTTCAAAAGGTTTCAAGAACATTGGAGTTTGGAAAATATGCAAACAAATGATTTATATAAGCTCTGTGGGAGTCAGAGTATATTTATTTCAACACTCGTCAATAATCATGGATGTATAAAGGAATCTATATCTATTGCATTGCAGAAAGCCTTTTAATAAATTTAACTAAGTCATAGTAAAACATAAACATAGGGCAGATTCCATGGAAGAAATAGAAGTGAGAACAAACATATGAACTTAGTGTGTCTCCATCCACCTGCTTGTCTAACATGGGGCGAGGTGAACACCATTCTATATTATTGTCATCACAATTACCAGGAAAGATACAATCACTTTCGTTCCCACTACTAGAACTGGATTCTTAACCTGATCTTCAAAATTCCATAAAGCATCAATGAATGAACTTCAGATGACTTGTGAACACCTTAAAGTTGTACACAATATTGGTTAAAGTTGGTTGCATTCATTTCTATGCATTTGGAGTCAGTAAGTCTTTTCTGTCATGGGCCAGGTAGCAAATATACTTAGACTTTGCAGATGTCATAGTCTGCTCAGGCTGCCATAACAAAATACTATAGACCAAGTGGCTTAAACAACAAACACTTATTTTTTCACAGTTATAGACATCAGTAGTGCAAGATCAAGGTGACAGCAAGGCTGGTTTCTGGTGAGGACTTTCCCCATGGGCAGCAGCCAGCAGTCTTCTTGCTGTGTGCTTATATAGCATTTCCTCCATGTGTGCCCAGAGAGAAAGCAGGTGATCTCTCTGGTGTCTCTTCCTATAAGGAAACTAATCCCATCAGATCAAAGTCTCTCTTTTATAACCTCATTTAACCCTAATCACTTCCCTTTAGGCCTCATCTCCAAATACAGGTGATGGTCATTAGGGCTTCAACCTATGAGTTCTGGGAAAACATAAATATGCAGGCCATAGCAACACGCCATATGACCCCAACTACTCAATACTGCCATCGTATCATGAAAGTAGTCATTGATAATATACAAACAAATGATCATGACCGTGCTTCAATAAAACTTTATTTATAAAAGTAGGCAGGATATGGACCCCAGGTTTTAATTGGCAGATCTACCTATAAATGGGTCATGAGATTGTCCCATGGGTACACAGGTTTCATGATATTCTCAAAAAAGTGTCTGAACTTGTGAGTAGGTTGAGAACTATGATTAAGACCTATAGCAACCTCTCACAGTTTCCTCAGACCTCTCCCAAGAGTTTTCACAGAGATCATCATCTGAGTCCTCAGACTACCTCCCTGATGCTTTCACCCAGAGCCCCCTCTTGGCTCCTCTGAGGCTACTGCATCCATTTCTCCAACCCTCTAAACTAAGAGCCACACACAAGAATACGGAACTCAATTTTTCCATTACAAATTGTGGTGCTAATCTAGAGTATCAAGCATGACTAAAAGACAAATGATATATACATTGCCATTTATTTTTTAAATTTAATTTCTTAGTCTAAATATCACCTGTAGCTGAATCTTATAAATCACAATGCTGCCTCCTACCCCAATACCTGCTCAGTCACCCTGAGTGACTTTGTCCAGATTCAGGTAGGCTTACCTGTAAGCGCTAAGCTGCTGTGACAACCCCCACTGGTCTCAGGCACCAGCCACTCACGTTGCTGCTGAGATTCTGGACTTGGCATTCTCAGTGTATGTTCCTATTGTATTTTCAGAAGAAGAAAATCATGAGCTCTTCCTACTGCCTTAGCTTGTTTTTCTCTTGACCAGTCTTGACCCACTTGTTGAATTTTCCAGACCAGATCAAGAGCTTTCTGTGAAGAAGAGCCTTATGCTTTCACCCTTCCGGTTCATCCCAGCCTAAGGTGACCAACACCTGGCCTCTCTGCTCACCCAGGACAAGTCATAGACCTTGGCCTCCCTGCTTTTGCCTGGTGGAGGAGCCACAGGAACCCATTAAGCAGAGCAGGGAGGCCTGGTGGTCTGTTTAGGTCGGTAGCATCTGTTCCACACTCAGAAATTTCTTCCTCTCCATTCCCTGGCCCAGCCACCTGGTTTGGCCAGGTAATTACTTAAAACTAATAACTGAAGCCATTAATGACTAATAACGAGCGGTAGCTGATATTTATTGATTATGGGCTATATCTAGGCAGTTTACATTTCTGATCACATTTAATTACTATGATTATTTATTACTAATCATGTCTATACTATAGGTGAAAGAAACAAGACTGGGAATGGTTTTATAACCTGTCTCAGGTTGCAATGGTGTGATGAGTTCAACTATGTGCGTCTGGTGCCACTTGTATTCCTGACTATGGCATATGTGGCTTCTTGCCATCGATTCCTATACAATTTTTTTAAACAAAAAAAATCAAATGTAAGTCAAAGGCAGTTTTAATATTTTTAAATAAAAACCTTTTTTAAAGGCTTCAAATCCCTGATCAGTCTGTAACTCTGACTAAAATATTTCTTTGGGAATCACAAAGAAAGATTCCAGGCTCCAACTCTTGAGGACACGTACATACCTCTTCTTTTCCTAGGACAGTCACCCACACGGCACAAAAGGAAAGGGCTCCATGGTGACCAGCAGGGGGCAGTGCTAACATGTGACATTGACATCACCTCATCATATGTTCCTGCAGCCCAGTTTTGGGTGACACCACCCAGCATTCGGTAGGATTCTCATAAACTAACTGTGTGTTGTCAACACAAATTGCTGGAAGACAGAGTACTCAAGTTAATTTACCAAGAATAAAAAAAGATGTATCTCTCTTTTGTCTAGAGATATTGATATATACATGTATCTATGTAGAAAGTGACAGACAGATGGGAGGAGAGATGGAAGGATGGAGGTCTTTACATATAGCTATAGATAAAAGTAGATAGATAGATACCCAGGTAGACAGGTAGTTAGAATAGCAAGAGATGAAATCGTGGCTAAATTAGGGGAATATTTTAAGATTTATTTTAGATAGGGCCATTTAAATCAACAACTTAAATCAATCTAGAAACTTCAGAGTTGTATTGCACAGTTGATTTATATCAATTCACCTTTTCCTGCTGTCTCAGTGAAACACACAGGACAATGCAGAAGGATCATAAAGTTACAACACTCATGGAAATCAGCAGAGTGTTTGTAACTTTATGTTTCCACTAGTCAAAGCTAAGCTAACGCCCTGGGTCAGGACATCAACCTGAAAGAAGAACTATGATTGCCCACTCCCTCTGTATTGACCAAGCCCAGAGAAATGGGCTTTTCTCTGACAGGAGGAACAATCCCACCACCTCATAGACAGGTGTCTCCCTCTCAACTGACCTGCCTCAGTTTCCTTCTTTAAGGCAGCCCATCAAAATCCTGAAGTCATCCTGGCCAGCTGACAACCGAGCAGATCAAGGAGCATACTTTGCCCTTTAGGATGACCAAGGGGAAAAGTGGGCACCAAAGCAGTCATAGCTTGGGGCTGTGTGTATCCATAGAACCTGCCTAAGCCTGATAGGTCTACCAACCACCAGGTGGATGGAGAGCAGGAAGAACTGAGCTCGTTCATTCAGATGGTGGCAATGGTGCATAACGTTTCTTCTCTCAAAAATCGGTTAATAGAGAAATAAAGTGGCAATGTCCAAAGAGAGCTATAGTAGAAATTTTAAAATCAGAGTAAAGATGAAAGGATTCACTTGAAAATACATTACATGGAAAACAAAATTCAACTTAACTCAACTTAATAAATATTTATTAAGGGCTACCATGAGCCTGGCAGTTTTCAGGACACTGCAGATAAAGAAGCCACCGAAAATAAAGTCCAGCTCTTGTAGACAGCTCACTCTAATGGAAAGAGCCAGAAAATGATCTTAAAAAAGGTGAAACTGTCAAATGGTAGTATTAAGTGTCTAGGGGAAAAAAAAGCAGAGTATGAATTCAAAGGCTGTATGAGGTGCTCATGAGCAAATGGTGAAGGCATGTGCACTGCATTTTAAACAATGTGCAGAAACCTGAACTCCATGAAAGTTGATGACCCAGAGGTCCTGCCGCAGCAGACAAACTCCCATCTTTGAATTCCACAAGGAGAAATATATAAGAAAATATTTTTTAAATCTCGACATTGGGGTAATATATGCCACATTTTCCCCCTTGTAAAAGTTGTGTTATTTGGTGGAATAGGAGAGGTTTTCAGGTTGATGTTAACGTTCTCTTCCATTTTGTTCATGAGACAAAATGTAGCAGCTCATAAACGTATGTCTTCCAAACTGTTTTCACACCTTTCCAGCACTAATATTTCACCCACAGAACTTCATTCCTTCATCTTTGATTCCTGTAATAACACATTTAGTACTTGTGAGCATACATTGTCAGGTTGAGAGAGATACTTACATCCCTCCTAATTCCTTTCTGCCCCTATAAAAATCCACTCATATCCACCCAGCACCGACCTGAACCTGAAATTTCCTCAGTTAAATAATTTTGCTGTCTCAGTTTCTAAATAATAAATGCTATATATTTGGAGGTGCTCTTTCCCTTTTAAAACTCCTTCTACTGGCATTGTTTCAAATCTGGTCACAGATATTCCGGGCAGAAGAACTGGGTGTTATGATGTACACATTGTCAAGTGAAGCGACAGAGACTAAAACTTCACATCTGCTATTGCTCAGTCACATGAACAACCAAAGTCAGATTCAGTCAAGAAAGGTATTATTTTGAGATTAGGACAATGTTCTTCCCAAAGTTTCACACTTCCTTCTCACTTCTTAGGTAAGCAAGTAAGAAAGTCTGTTTCTGCCCTTACTTGATCTGGCCATGGGGCAAGAACCCCATGGGATTTTCTTGCCTATAGAGGTATCTTGCTCCTTCTCACTTCACACACACACACACACACACACCGGTCTAGGATGCATTTCATCTTCCCTATCTCTTTAAATTGTGCCTCTCAAAACCTACTTCAAACCCTGTTTCTCTCATAAAGCCTTCCAGAGTCATCTATACAAACAGCTAAAGCAATTTATGTCAAAATAATTCATTTAGCAACAAGTTTATAAATGATTGTTGAGGCATTCTGTTACTTTACTCATTGTGTATTTATATCTTGTTTCTTAGAATCAGTTATGAGGTTTTCTCAGCAGAGATATTCTTGAATTTTCTTTAAATGTTCACAGTGATTATAATATACAATAAAAAAATAGAAGGTGATCAATAAGTTTTTGATGATTCTATTTCACATGGAAATAAAATTCTCACTGGAAATACAATTTTCTAATAAAATGCTATAATGCTTTGATTTTTTAAGTCTGTACTAAAACTTTCAGAGGATAAATGGTAACTCGATGTAACTATCTAGAATACAAATGTATTTACTTTTAAAAAATGTAATCATTTAAAATGTAGGTACAAGCTGACCTTTGTACCCAAAAGGTCACTATTGGAAACTGAGTCATAGATAATCTCACACATGGTTATTATGGGTTGGAAGGCTTCAATAGGTGATTCTGAGCAAACTGAGAAACAAGACAAGATGAAAGGATGTGAGTCCAAAACATCACTACGTTACAGACAAAGCAGGAGGATGAAGCTCAGTGGGAAAGCACAGTGGGTTCAGGTCAGTGAACCCTGAACCTGTCGGCTCCTCCAGCAGAGTCACAGGGAATGCTGCACTAGAAAATATCTGCCTTGCCAGGGGCCCCCACAGGGGCAGAGGTGCATCTTGTCCTTGGTCAGTTTTCTCCCAGCACGCATGCCCAGATTGTAGTTCACTCTGTGTGAGTGGGATAAAAAAACCATATATATATACATATATATATATATATATATATATATATATATATATATATATGTATATATGAATATATATGTATGTATGTATGAATATATATGTATGTATGTATGAATATATATGTATGTATGTATGAATATATATGTATGTGTGAATATATATGTATGTATATATGAATATATTATGTATATATGAATATATATGTATGTATATATGAATATATATGTGTATATATGCATATATATGTATGTATATATGAATATATGTGTATATATGAATATATATGTATGTATATATGAATATGTGTATGTATGTATATATGAATATATATGTATGCATATATGAATATATATGTGTATATACATGAATGTGTATATATATGAATATATATGTATATATACATATGTATATATATGAATATATATGTGTGTGTGTGTGTATATATATATATATATATATATATATATATGAACATTTTCAGGAATAGTGTAACCTTATTTGATTGACCTTCTAAAATAATCACTTTGGCTATTGTGTGCAAACAGGCTCCTGAGCATTGAGAAGGAGGCAAGAGATGAGCTAGAAGGAGGTGGTCAGAATCTAAACAAAGATGATGATCCTGGGTTGGATTTGATAGGGTATGTATGGAGAAAGAATTAGATTCAGCACAGTAGGAAGAGAAATGCAGTGAATACCCTACTTATGAACCTTCAGGTTGAGAACGTTCAAAGATGCGAATGTGCGTTCACATGTCTAATCATGTAAGTTAGTTCATGTGTCTGGTGTACATTTTCATGTGCTGTACTGTAAGGTTTAAAATGTTTTTTTAATGTACTATTTGTGTAAACAGTATTATAAGCCTATTATAGTACAATACTACATAGCCAATTGTGGTAGTTGAGTACCTAGGCTAACTTGGTTGACCTTACTAACAAATTGGACTTATGAATGGGCTCACGGAACAGTACTTGTTCGTATGTGGGGGACTCACTGTATCAATTTGAGATGTGAATTATTCAAGATGATTTCTACATTTTTGACTTAAATAACTAAGTGGATGCCATGTTAATTAACTGACTTAATGTAAATTTGGAAAAAAATATATAAATATATGACAAGAAGCATCCTCATAGACCAGACACTAATCTCCTCTTTTTATAAATATAACACCTGGAATATAGAGGCAATGAATAGCTAACCCACAGCAACACAAAAGAAGAATTAAAACTCAGATCATCAAGACTCCCAATCTATACTCTTTACCATCTTTCTAGTACTAGGTCTCCCTTAAAAATTGACTTTCAAAAGAATGAACCTTACGGTACTTGTGGATAAGGCCTCAATGCATCCACATACACAAGGTAAGGGGGGTTGTGTCATTTTGTCTTTTCAGCCTGTTTTCCTTCCTTCCTCAGATGACTTATGGTTTTATGTTCTTGTGGTTGAATGGCTTATTCGTTGAACCTAATTTATTCCACAGTTTTGCACTCCCATGGTTTTGCTCATGACATTCCTTCTGGCTTCTCAGTGACCTAACTCTGCCCTTCAAGACCTACCCATCATTTAATAAATATCTCTAATGTAATTTTTACTGTGGCAAACTTCCTGATCACTCCCCACATCACACTCCTTCCTACTTTGAGTGTAATTTTCCTATTCTTTTAACTCTCTATATAGTTTTATTTCTCTTTGGTCAAGTACCTTACTTTGATTGTCTGAGACTACCTAAAAATCTTTCCTTCTTCATTAAACTGAAAATCCCTTAAAAGCAGAAATTTCACTGGATTCATCTTCCTGACCCTTTTTAACATAGATCTTTGGTCACAGTGCCCAGAAATACATACTGGATGAACTGAATGTAGCATTAATTCAACAAATACCAATGTGCCAGTCAATTGATCAAATCCATAGGTTGCCCATTTGAAAGGTGACACAAGTCTTCTGTGTAGAAAATACTCAGTTGTACTGGATCCATACTACTCTATAAGACAAGCATGATTATAATAATTACTGTCAAAGCAGTGTCCAGTTTTTTTTTATCATGGGTTCATGTTCATCAGCCCCATGTAATTTACTTTAAGTGCAAAATACTAAAGAGTAAATGTACTTTGTAAATATCACAAAATACAATAAAATAAATAAATATTCTGTTTATTGTGTCAGGAAAAGAGAAAAAGAGCAAGAGGAATGAGAAGTTGCTTTGGCTTTCCACGAGTCACTTGTTTTTGTGAAATCTACCTCTGCATAGGAAAATTATTTCTAACAGCTTTGCAGGTTGATTTGCAAGCACTGCACAGGCTCCAGTGGGCAATCAGAGTGCTGCCAATGATCAGAAAACCAGAGGCCTTGGCAGGCCTGAAAGGGTCCATGCTGCCAAGACCAACACCACAGATGCTCAGTAGCCGTAATTCACCCATGAATGAAGCACCTCCATGCTAACTACACACCAGCATAAGGAGATTCTGAGTGTCTGGCAATCTATGCTTTCTATCCAGAAGCCACACGCACTGGGAATTTTGTTTTTTTAGATATAATTAAAGTTTCACTTTGAAACTCCCCTAAAAAATACAAAAAAAGTATAATGTTCACATATGTATATCACACTGTGTGCTTTGCACTGAGCATTTATTTTCAAGAGAGTTGAAAGTTGTTCCTGGCATTTCCACCCACTTTTTCTGCACTCTTCACCGTGGCAGCTGCGTCAAGCTGGTTGCTCAAACCAAGTGTTTGCCAAGTGAGGCTGTTTCATATGTGGTAGTAGCTGAGGCCCTAATACGATGATATCCATGAATATTTTCTGGGGTTGAGAAAGCAACACACAGAGGTAAAGGGCATCGTCCTTTGTGAGACTGACTGTACTGGCTGGTGTTCCCAGGAGCTTGCACAAAACAAGGTCGTGAAATCAAGGACAGGTTAGGATTCCTGTTCTCCTTCTTATTGTTCATTGTAGATTAAATCCCTTGAAATCCTTCCATTCCACAGATTTCTCAGGGTTATCTTCTACCCTCCCACCTCTCCTTTTAATATGCTAGTATCATTTGAAACATGTATGCATTTCTCATGCAGTTATATCAGACTTCCTCAAGTGTATCAAATTTAATGTCAAGAAGATCTGAACTGAAAGCAAATAATACCAATCCTGAGAGGTCATCTCTGACAACCCAGTGGAACAGTCCCAAATTTAAAGCAACCTTATCACAGGAAAGGGCAATTTGCATGTTTTATAAGTAGAAGAAGAATTAAGCCATAAATGCCGGTTTCACTTACATTCCCCATTCATACTACATATTAATCTCAGAAATCTGGAAGAAAACAAAATGGCTCGTTGAAGAATTTTAAAATACAAATTCTGCATTGAAGGGTCTCTGGGGATCATATGAAACAAAATAGAGTATGAGTTTAAAATGCAAATTCACTTATTTACCATTTATATTGCTAGTACTGTTTATTATTGCTAGGAGTTCCAGTGTTATGCATACTTTATCATATTATGTGTTTAACACAGTGAATCAGTGGTATTCTAGCATGGAAATTACTAGCCTGGGCTCTGAGATAAGAAAGCCATATTTTTAATTCCCGTTCTGACACTTACAAGCTATGCACGTCTTTCCTAAATATCCTTATTCCTCTCATTGGTAAAACAAGGATGAGGATAACCACATGTTGCAAAGAAGTACTTTGAAAACAATAGTTAACAGCAACCACTCATGTGGAGCCAGAGATATCCTCTCCTAATGCTCTTACTCATAAGTGAAGGAAAATTAAGCCATAACTTATTTAATAGCTTAGGTGCAGTGCTTCGTATGTGATACACATTTAGGAATTTCATGTGAACTCACTATCTGCATTATAAGCAACACCTTCACCTCTCTTTCATCTCTGCTTTATTCCATGGCACCTTTTTCTTTCTGTAAGAATTTTTTTTCTAGTAGTAAACAAATACGAGTTTAATGAAATAAATGCAAACCCATCCCCTACTGTCACCTCTCCATAGGCAAAACAGTAGAAGTCATCCCATTTTTCTTTAAAGCAAATCTGAGAATGCTAAACACAGGAAGCATTTCTTGAGGGAGAAGGCTCATTTGTAGAGAAAGGTGCAGGATGGGACAGAGGATGTTGTCTTAAGGGGTGATAATCACACAAAGTGAGCAGAATTGGATTACCTCCACTCACTTACCCTAGCACTGGAGATGAACCGATGGGTCACAAAAGGGTCCACACACTTACACCTGGCCCACCAGGGAAACTGAGACCTCAGGGCCACTGAACTCTTACTATTGTAGATCCACACTGGCATCATCGAGACTAGAGAGAGGGGTCCTGGCCACCTGACTCATCTCCAGTGACTGCCTTTGACTTCACATGGATTTCTCCCACCTGACCATGGAGCCCAGAGTTTCCCACAAGAATTGCTCATGTTAGTGACTGTCAAAAGGTGGCAGAGGGCAGAAGGTGGTAGAGAGAGCACAGAAGAAACATTTTCCACTTTCAGTGAAGTAGAGAGAAAGTAGAGAGAGATTTGGGTCTCAAGTCTAAAAGTCAGATGTTACAATGGACACTTTCTGGCACTTCCTACAGTCGTTTGAACTCCTTGAAGATTTTCAGGCAGACCATGAAGGGACAGATGAGGAAATAAAGTTTAGGAGTCATCCCTATTAGGACATCTTGACAAAAATCAAGATGATGCTAACAGAGCACAAAAGTCTTTTGAAGCCAAGGACAAAGCTTACAGGTTCTTTCTGAATCAGGGCAAGGCAAAAGAGTCCTGGATGTAATTCTGCAGGCAATGGATATGTGAAACACGCTCTAATGAACAAATTACATTAAAGAAGAATGATTCAGAGCTCTCCAAAATTTTTATAGACAGATCATGATGCTCATTGCTAAAACAGGAAAAAGAAAGAAGCCAGACAGATGTGGTGAAAGAAGGAAAAGGAAACAAATGATTAAAGCTCGAGAAAAAAATAAGCAAGCAAGAAAGTGACAGAAAAACTCTGAGAAAAGTTAATGTGGTCAAGAGAAAAGCTGGCACAATTTCCAGGCAAACACAAAGGGGAAAACAAGAGAAAATGCTGATCTTCCTGGGTCCAAAAAATGCAGAAGTAGAGCATTGTGAGTCCTCACCTGGGAGCCAAGGGCACAGGAACTCTCTCCCTCTGCCTCCCCTCCTATGGAAGATTCAGCCCTCCTCCTTCCACTCACTCTAGCATGTAGTACTGTTTGCTTTTTAGTCCATTCCATTTTCAGAGGAATGTGATGCCTCTCAAAATAATTCCTTTGAAAATTGAAGTAAAAGGCTCGGTTAAAAAAAAAATGGCCCTGTAATCCCGTGCCTTTGGGAAGCTGAGGTGAGTGGATTGCCTGAGCCCGCGGGTTCAAGACCTGCCTGGGCAGCGAGACCTCATCTCCACAATAAATCAAAAAATCAGCCAGGCGTGGTAGCGCATGCCTGTAATTCCGGCTACTTGGAAGGCTGAGGCGGAAGGATCGCTGGAGCCCAGCAGGTCGAGGCTGCGGTGGCCGGGAGCAGCCGCTGCACTCCAGTCTGGGCGACAGAGTGAGACTCCAACTCAAAAAAAAAAAAAAAAAAAAATGGCTTTCTTCTTATAGACCCTGAGGGCAACCAGGACACACTGCCATCCATGCCTTCTGTTTCATGGCCTAAAAATCAGTGTTTTCCATGTCAATAAATTATAAAGGTGTTAAAAACAAAACTTAAGACAAAATAAATTTAACATATTTCAATTGAGTAAAGAACAATTCTAAACATGTTCAGATCAACTCCAAGGTGTCACATGGTTAGATAGTATTTAAGGACAGATATAAGTGATGTACAGAAAACAGAAGTGAAGGACACAAACAGATGGATTGGTAGCAGGTCTACAACACAGCACTTGCTAATTTGAACACGGTTTGAACAGTTGGCCATCTCTGATTAGCTGAAACTCAGTGATCAGTACACAAGTTATAGTTTGCTTACGTATCCAGTTAGGTTATAGCTCACTACGTATGTAAGCATCTTTGGGTTGAACTTAAAATATGAAAAGAGGAAGCTTTAGGCAAAACACAACTTAATAATTTTCCTCTTTCAGTCAGGTTTTCACTTAGGTGAGATTGTGACTCAAACTTAGGGCTTTAGCACTACTCCCAGCTACCATCATTTTGGGTTTCCATCCTCAGCATGTCATTCTTAGCTTACAGAGTCTTCATGATCATACCTTTCTTTGAGTTTTTGTCATTTCAGTTGAAGAGAGACATTTGATGTTCTGTAGATGGCTGTATGCAAACATTTAAAACTTCTGAGAGAATACAACACGCCAAGGAGACTATTATTATGACTGTCAAGAGGATAATACCAAAAGTTGGGAGAATGCTCCTTAGTCAGGGTCCTCATGAACCAAACAAACTAAAATAAAATAAATCAAAAAATGAGCCAGATAAAGTGTATACTGATTTTACCCATGCAGCCTGTCTGTTAATCTTCTGCAACTGAGTCTCTGTAATAACCAATGCATTTATCCATTTGCAACAAGAAGTGTCAGCAATTGCACACACTATTCTGTTTAGCCAGCAAGAAAACTACAGCAATTCTATCATCTAGTATCTAAAGATAGATAGAGAATTCAAAGCAGTCTCTTGAGCAACGATAGCCTTTACAGTAAAATCTACTAAAGAGCCTATATGAGACAAATTTCTAATTAATGCATCATTTATTCCAAACTATGAAAAGAGAGACCTAACAATTGTTGCCCATTCAGAAGAGTGAAAACCTCCCGGCAAAATTCTTTTAAATCTATGATGCAGGTTAAGAGAAGTGGATCAATGCTCTGGTTTTACTGATTACGAAGGAACAAAGATACCATTAAAATTTCTTGCCCACATCAACCTTTCATCTTCAATCTATGAAGGCACAAGGTTGTTCATGTATAAGGTTGACTGTGAAGTCCTCCACAAATAAAGATATATCCCAGGAGTGCACACAAGATCCCTTTTACAATTCTATTGTTTATAGAGGCTCACACAGTTAAAATTAAGAGGTAAGAGTCTCATGATAGCAGAGAAGTCTTGATCCATGATCTTGGGAAAGCTGTTCATGTCTAAGGTGCCGTCTACTTCTGGAAAGAAACTTATCTTGTTAGTTTTACCTTAAGATTTCCAATAAGTGTGAAATTCCAAGAGTCTGGAAAAGTGAAATATGAATCCAAGTTTCAAGGTTCCAATTTGTAGTGTGGGTGGCAAGGGTAGTTGTTCTCTGATTTTGTTTCCAGAAGACCTAGTCTCTGAGTTTTTTATTGTGAAAGGTTTGGTTGTCCCTAGTTGGAGCCCCATGAAAAGTTTTCTTTACCTACAGAAAATAAACTTTTATATAATGCAGGATTTAGTCATATCAGAGATTAGGAGCAAAAGATGCGTGAGGTTCTATTTTTAGGGGTATAGGCCTTCCAGCGACCATTTCATAAAATGTTAACTTATATATTCCACTACAAGTGGATCTGATTGTCATCAGTATGTAATACCTTTGACCAAGGCAATTCAGGTAATTCAGTCAGCTTTGTCTAATGTTATTGTATCTGTAATATATTATATACTTGTTTTACAACTTGTCCAATGAAACGAGTACTTTTATCACTGGATATCTCTCTAGGAATACCCATGAGGAAAACATATTTCCCAATAACCCTTTGGGTACTGCTACAGTGTTATCCTTTTTGCAAGGAAAAGCTTCTATACAACCAGAAAGCACGCATTGATAATGACATTTGGATTGGCAGTAGTGGGGATCTGTTGAGGGAAGTGGGGGCACACCTTATTAACAAGGGTACCTGCATAATGAGCATTTGTATACCTAACCCTGAATTGTACCCCACATCTTTAAAAAGAAAAAGAAAAAAAAAAGAAAATGACAATTGATTCAAATACCCCTATAAATATTCAAATGGCCCATCAGGTAGCAGTACACATCTGAAGCCTTCCCGGGTTTGAGAAACCAAACATTGGTTATAAACCATTTTAGCAACTTAGAATAGTCACCACACCAAGATGCACATATTTTTCATTTGGATAATTTTATGATAAGTTGTGGAAGGCAGAGATTTTCATAATGGAAGTTAAGGACTCAGATGGACCAGGCAAGTTGTTCAGGCTTTCCTTGAGTCCACACATAACACTGGATTTATATCTTCTTAAATACCAATTTTGTTTCTCCAATTCTAGTGCATGGCACTGTTTTTAAAATATTTTATCATGGGGAATTTGATTTAACTACAGGGTTTATTCAAATCGATTATCTTAAAATTTCAGACTTGATGGGTTTAGCATGAAAATCTGGCAAAGTATTTTCTTGGTATTCAATGAATTATTATCCTGCTCGGATAAACAGTTTTATGAACTAGTCTGTTTATATTAGAGTTTTGGGAATTCTTACCAAGTCCATATGATGTGATCCTAAAGTGATTTGGAACTTATAATCAACAGTGCTTGTCAGTGTCCTTTCTGTTCTTTGCCTTAGTCTCTTTGAAGACACAACAGTTTAGCATTTTACATGCTTGTAAATAGCTTTAAGAAAATGCATCAGAATTAAGTACTTAATTGTGGAAATAATTTTAAATGGTCATGGTTAAAGATACAATTGTAAAGGAAATTAGGTAATTTCCTGGTCTGTAATAATTTAAAATATTAGCTATAATTATAGCTGATAACATATACCCAGATATATCAGATTTTAGAAATTTCATACAATTTCAGAACATATATTAATAATATATCTATAAAAATATAACACAATGGTTAAACACCATTTATTTGAAAATGCTTCCCATATAATTTAACATATGGGAGTTTATAATAAGCCTATTTATTATTTCTATATTGGATGCTTTAGAGGACCTTGGTAACATCCCAAAGTTAGTTTAAGGTTAAAAAGGCTTAATTTTACAATTGAACGTTTGACTTAGGGAAGCCCATCAAATATGCCAAAAGTTTAAAACAATTACTCAAAATAGGATTATGGATCTCTGTAAAATAATAGTCATTTATTTACCCAATAATAATTGAAAGGTTTTTAAAAAGCAAAAACTTTATTATTTGATAGAAAGGCAATTTAATTTTCCAATCAAAAGACCTAAGAAAGACTAGATGAGACAAAAGCTGTCTTCTTTCTTTTCCTTTTTTTTTCAGTTTACTCAAAAGGTAAACAAAAATCTTTTACTATCTCTTGTTACACTACAAAAGATTCTTGTGCAAAGGAGAAAATGACATTTTAATATTATATTAGTGTATTATCAATACTAAAACTAATTTCAATAAAACTGTATAAATAAATCCATCCAATCTCAGTCAACTTTTGACCACAAGATTTTCTTTTTTTGTTTTTTAAATTTTAAATTTTAAAGATGTGAGGTACAAACAGGGTTAGTTATACAAATGTTCAATATGCAGGTACCCTTGTTGATGAGGTGTGCCCCCTGCCATAGCAGATTCCCACTATACCCTATCCCACCCCCACCCCCACCCCGGGCAGTTTCCCACTAGACCACAAGATTTTCATAAACCTTTTAAAACTTTTTATAATTTTGTTCTATTCTCCAACTTATTAGATCCATTTAGTTTTAACTGTATCTTTTTTCTTCATTCTGAAGCAAACTTTAAATACCTTCTAAACAAGACAAGTTACCTTTCCTTTAGCAAAAACCACATCTTCGTGTCTTTTTTATAACCTTCTTTACCAAAAGCACATCTTACCTTATTTATGCACTCTGTATATAGACTTGCTCTCTTACAGCTAGTAATTTTAATTACATATATTAACTATAAGGTTAACTTCTAGTAACTAATTTTAAGTGAAAACCCTAGGACGTAAGTAATTTTGAACTATTTTATGTCAATAATTGCAGGTGAAACCATTTCATATTTTTTTAAAAAGTCTCCTCAAATATTTTGTGAATTAACAGATGTAAATACATTTAGATTTTCTATACCATATAAAAATATATAACATATAAAAAATAAGATGCCAAAGTATATCAACTTAAATTTATTTCATAATTAATGTTTCAGTATTTTAACTTACCTAAAAATGACTCAGGCATATTATAATTATCTATTACTTAATTTAACATAACATTGCCCTAAGATTTTAAATTACTTCATGGAATAGTAAAATTATGACCCAATGTCTTCTCTGGTCATCCTGGGTTCAGAGTACATATGTGACACTTAAAACAGCTATGAAGGGCAGGCCCTGTCTGGATCCTGATCTTACAGACCAGGTGTAGCACTCAGGACAGGAGACAAAGCCATGAAGATGATTTTTGGAGCATCCAACCCCTTCCCGCATGGCAAAGAAGCAAAGCCGGCCAGGAAAGATGGGACCGTACTGAGCTTGGTTCTACCTTAGAGCTGTTGACCAAGGCACTGAAGACACATATTTCTCCAGGTTTCACCATGGCCACCTGTCTAGACCCCCAAATACAGAGGCTCAAAACCAAAGATAAAAGCTCGCAGTAAGGTGTATGCAAGGCTGTGGAGGAGGCTTAGCAACCAGCTCTTACGGCTCTAAGAACTCACAGGCAAATCATCAAGTATCAAAAATATTAAAGAAGCAGCAGTTTTGTGACCTTAAGATCAAACCTGTCTGGACTAGTAGACTCATGCAAAAATGTTTAATGCTGACAATGTTTAATCATATTTAATGCTGACAATTCTGAAAACATTGCTATTTTATTTTAAGAAACATTTTATTTTTTTTATTTTTTATTTTTTTTGAGTTGGAGTCTCACTCTGTCGCCCAGACTGGAGTGCAGTGGCCGCTTCCGGCCATCGCAGCCTCGACCTGCTGGGCTCCGGCGATCCTTCCTCCTCAGCCTTCCGAGTAGCCGGAATTACAGGCATGCGCTACCACGCCCGGCTAATTTTTTGATTTATTGTAGAGATGAGGTCTCGCTGCCCCAGGCGGGTCTCGAACCCGCGGGCTCAGGCAATCCACTCACCTCAGCCTCCCAAAGGCGCGGAATTACAGGCTGAGCCACCGAGCCCGGTTTAAGAAACATTTTAAAGGTAGCTTTATTTACCGAATGTTATCTTGGATCACATAGAAATGTCACATATACATAATAGAGATACATAAACACACAGACAAAAGCAGATCTTATAGCTTCACTAGGATTTTTCATTTACCAGCTTCAAAACAGTCTGAATGGGGCGGGGGAGGGGGGAAAGGGTGAGGGGGGGCGGGAAGAACGGACTACCAATCTTGCAATTATCTGTTTCATTGCCCTGATCAACTGTTAGCTAGGGAACCCTATATTTACACTTCTAATGAGATGGCTTTTAAGTAAAACAAGGTAGAAAATTCACATCTCAGAAGCAAAGAGCTGAGACGTCAGGACAAAATATTGTACCATCATTTGCTCAAGCCAAAGAAAAAGGGCAAAGAGTGTATGCAAAGGCCCATTGAAAACAAGGTGGCCAGGAAAAACATCTTTAAAAAAGGGAAGACTCATTATGGAAATTTAAAACACCAGTAAGGGTTTCTAGGGACTCAGTTATCCCTCTTTCCAGTGTACAGAGGCAGACAATTTTACAAATGGAAATTTCCTTTTTAGAAGTAAATTTTTTTCACACAGGCTATCACAATGAACGGCTAAATGTCAGAAAGGGATATTTTGTAGACCAGTTTATTTCAACAAGCAGACTTTTCAACTTAGGTTCTATTTCTTAGCTAAATGTACTTAGTTTAGGTCAGAGCCCATTAAGGAATAGGGCAAAGAAGTCATTCTCTATGCCTAGACCCAGCATGGATAGCTCTGAAAAAGAAGCAGGGCTACTTTACCTGAGGGCTTACCTTTTATAAACTCGTTATCCAGCTTTCTTTTCATCTTCAGGGCATTAACTAGGCCAAAAATTAAGGAGATTTTATTATTATTTTTAATTAGTCACTTAAGCTTTTCATTTGTTTTTTTATAGAGAGTCATTTAAAAAAAGAGTACGAATATTAAAATATTTTTAGAAGCATCTGTATACCAATAGGCATCCCTGGATGAGACTAACTCAGGACCTCTCATTTTCAAATGCGCTTCCTAAAGTACATTGTTATTCATGTGGAGCATTCCATTGTAATTTTAAACTACTTTTAGTAAGAGTTCACTGTTTCTATAAGTGTTTTGCTTCTTCTGGGGTCTAATACTTGTATGCATTAATGTAGGATTAGTTGTAGAGTACTCAGTTCTCCGGAAATGAAGGATCCTGTTTTTATGTTGATTCTTGGCTTTAGCTCTCAGATCCCCTTGATCAACTTAGCAAATAACCTTCCCTTCCTAATGCTCCCAAAGACAGAAGCAGAAGGAGTAGAACACATATCCCTGTGAATTTCTGAAAAGCTGGAGTTCGTACCCCCTGCAGATTTGCCATTTACCACCAGTTTCCATCTGGCCCCGTCAGACATCTGAGGCCTTGAACTGGATCTGAGTCAATTAATTGTTCTGTTCAGTTTCTGTTGTGACTTCTGAACTCAGTTCAGATGAAAAAAAAAATTGCTCAAACCAATTCAGATAGCTTGAAACACAAATCCATAGACCTTTGGCATCTGAGAGAGAACTTCCCCACAATCCCCAGTCACTGTAAGAAAGCAATGGACACAACAATTCCACTGCGTACCTCGATTCATCACCCGATTTTCCTGGGGGTCACTGGAAGCTC
The DNA here is from genome assembly GCF_000164805.1 of Carlito syrichta. Classification (NCBI taxonomy): domain Eukaryota; kingdom Metazoa; phylum Chordata; class Mammalia; order Primates; family Tarsiidae; genus Carlito; species Carlito syrichta. The sequence continues at coordinate 127,106 of NW_007201546.1, read as the reverse complement.
TACTGACACTAGTGTCCTACTTCTGACATTGTCTGTTAAAAAAAAATTCAAACAAAGTAAATTTAACAGAGTTTCATTGAGCAAAGAACAATTCACTAATCAGGCAGCCCCTAGAACCAGAATAGCTTCTAGGGTTGCCACACGGTTAGAGAAAAAGGAAACTGACATACAAAAAAATAAAAGTGGGGTACAGAAACAGCCATATTTTGCCTTACTTAAACATAGTTCAGATAGTACCTACCTGTTTTGGCCAAAACTTCGCGATTTGTAAAAGAGCAGGTCATGTCTGTTTACACATCCAGCTAGGTGACAGTTCACTATGTACAGAGAAACCTTCAGGCTGACCTTAAAATATACACAGAGGCAGCTTTAGGTTAAGTTTATTTTAATATTGATTATGAACTGTACATACAGTTGATGGACATTATCTAATTAAAGCAGTGGTTGAAAACAGTGTTGCTGGAGGAAAACCAGCCCACTTTAGAGGCCCCTTTTTATAGTTGCTTCTGGAGTGGCAGCCTTCAAAGTCCCAGATCCGACAGGTTGGATCAAGCAGTTACTTTGTGTTCTGATGCCCTTCTGTGTCTACATGGAGAGTGGGAACATTCTGGATGCATGCTGCCTTTGTACACCCATCCTGAAAAATAAAGGTCATTTCTATTCAAACAAGAGGAGTAAAATGTTCACTGAATTCCTACTAGTGTGTGAATGTACATCTCTTATCTGTGTATTTATTTATTCATGACCCACCTTATTAAAAAAATACATGTGAAAGGAGTGCCACGTACTTAATTCTCTCTAAAGAAATTTGGTTTATATACATGTTACAAATGAGGTTCATTAGTATGAATTCATTTAGCTAAGACCACATAGCATTAATATAGTGAAAGAAGAGCCAAGTTCAATGCTGATGCCAAAATCCATGTACAATGATACTTTCAGAATTCTATTTATTGTGTTTAAAATAAAAGAACAATCACTTCATTCACACTCAAATGTGTCTTTTTCTGAAAAATAGTTGAATTTGCTGCAATAGTTATGTTTTAAAAATTGTGAGAAACATTATTTCATTTTATCAGAGAAAAAATATTTGAGAAAAAATTTTAAGAAACATTTTCTAATTTTATCTGAGAAAAATATCAATACAATGTATTCAGTGGAATATATATCTCACATCAAAGCATTCTGCCCCACTGCTGTTTTTAGTCTTTAAGGAATCGCAAAAGAACTTGTGTCAGAATCATAGTAACCATGAAGTGTTTGACACAAAGAGATGAATGTCTTCTGCAAGTAAACAAATGCTAACAAATATCTTCTATTGTCCCCAAAGCAACATGCTAATTATACATTTTTCCTGTCTGTTATCTTTATATATGGTTATAATTATTAGAATAAAATTCATTCTATCTTCCTCAGAGAATTCTCAATGCATAGGTACCTACTTAATCAAACAGATACATGTGATATATCTTCTATGAATAGTTCTTGATATATTATTAAACTTTCTCAATATTTCAACATCTGCAGAGTAGCAAATCTTCTCCAAACCTCCTACAGTTAATGTTAGAAATGTGTCCTGTGTCACAGGATGGTGAATATAGAGGACAAGAGCTCTTATCATGTGATCCAACAATGTCGAATTTAATGCTCTTGGTATAATCCTCTAGCTAAGGTGAAAGAGGGAAGATTTTCTTATAAATGATTTGTTTGTGGTTTTTTTTTTGCATTTTGTTCTTTTAAAGCATTTCTGAGACCAGGCAGCCTTCTCAGTCTTGTAGGTCTGCTGCATCTTGGAGAGCTTTATCTTGTCTCCTTAAGTCTTCACCTTGGATTGGTGTGGATGCTAACATGAAGGACTTTCTCTTGATATTTCTTCCAACGCTGTTCTATAAAGTTACCCTTGAAGCAGATGTGATGGTAAGGATGTGGTAGCAAGTTGCCCTCTGCATTCCAATGGTGTAAATTCTATGTGGAGCTGAAAGAAAAATACAAATAAACCTTCTGTGAAAGTCGGTCCTTGCAGCCTTCCTCTTGAATAAATATAGTCAGTTTCTTCCTTTCACTGGTTATTTATACACGGAATTTCAGATCACATGGAGAGAGGAAAACATTTTCTTCTTTTCTTATTTCGTTGGTATATATAATTGTTTGGTGTAAAGGAAGATTAGGTGGATTAGAGTTTACCTTTCCTATCCTTCCTTCTTTCAAGCTGCTCCCCACACCGGCCCAATTGCTTGCCTTAGTATCACTCAAGAGTTTCAGGATCTTAAATAGATACTAGGAATTTTCATAGATAAAAAAATGAATATAATAAACATACACACACACATACACACACACACACACACACACACACACACACACACACACACACACTCCTACACAACACAGACCCACACTAATGTTTAGATACTTAGATTCTTTATTTTGGTTGAAGACATAACATAGCAAATGTCATTGGCCTAAGCATAGGGGTAAGTAAATGTGGCTTACACATTAGTATGTTCATGTACAAAGGAATGAACTCTCCTCTTCCTAACACATACATCTTTAACAGCATGCATTTTGGCTAATCATCATGACAATTTTTATGCTGAGTACCTTTTATCTGCCATGCACTGAGCTCAGAGTTGTGCACACATTTTCTCACGGAACCACATGAGCAGTATACATAATCTCATATTTACAGAAAAGAGACTGATGCTCAGAGATGTTGATGGTCTTTCCCAAAGGCAAAGGAAAAATCCAACCCCAGATGGTTATTCCAGAGGTGTGGGAGTGTCTGAGGAAATGGCTCTGGACACTACCCCTGACCAAGAGAGTAGGGCAGAAGAAAGAACCTCTTTTACCTGGATTCGTGCTAAGTGGACAGACAGCTGCAGAAAAGTTGGGTTGAAATATTGCCTTTATGGAGCTCAGCACCTCCCCTTCCCATTCTTAAAAAAGGTCATGTGAATAGGACCATAAAATCAACTTCTCATCTAGAAATGAGATAGGAAAAAAGAGATAAAGAGAGAAAAAAGAGAGGGAGGGGAGGAAAGGAGAGGCGAAGGGAGGGGAGGGGAAGGAATAAAGAAATAAAGAAAGGAGGGAAGGGAGGGAAGGAAGGAAAAAAAGAAAGGAGGGAGGGAGGGAGGAAGGAAGGAAGGAAGGAAGGAAGGAAGGAAGGAAGGAAGGAAGGAAGGAAAGAAGGAAGGAAGGAAGGAAGGAAGGAAGGAAGGGGAAAGACAGTGAAGGAGAAAGGGAAGGAGGCATCTTCAATTTAAAGATTTTAATTGAGAGTAGGGGAGAAAGGCCCAGGATATCTTTATGCCTTGAAGAATCATGGAGTTTGTTTTTAAAAAGGATTATTCTTTCTAGGAAATAAATATTTGAATTTTAGTGAATAATCCGGGGCTAGCTTCCAAACAATCTAAAAGAAGGCAGAAGTCAGGAAGGGGACAACAACTTCATCACATTTTTGCAGTCCACATAGACTCAGCCTCCCAGTAAGCCCTACCTTATTCTTATTTCCACATCCTCCTCTCCACTGGCCACATCTCAGGTTCTCCTGGACTGCAAAAGAACCTGCTCTGTGCATCAGTAGCACACACAGTTACTACAGAAATACCTAGGAACCAGGAAAAGTAAAAAGTAGAGAGAATGGAAATATCCCAGGCACACCTCACCATTCTTAATTGGATTATGTGACATCCCTTTTAGAAGACCACCTTGAAGTCTAGCCAGCAGTACTTGTCCATTGTAGAAAATTGGCTCTCAGTTTTCTAAATTATCACAGGCTGGTTGTGGAACTACACATATTAAGGAAGGTAACTCAAAGAGCATAAGGCCACCACATCTGTGGCCAGGATGCCAAAGGGTGAGCCTTGGTTGACCACATTAGCTTGATTCTGGGCTGGTGATTTAAGTTCTCTGTGCTTCACTTTGCTTCTTCTATAAAATGGGGATAATAAAATTATCTCTCATTGGTATGTTACAAGGATTAAGAGCTATTATTCATACAACATTTAAACAGTGCTGAGAACATAGTTTTCCCTACATGTCATAGTTAAAATAAACAGAATATTATCTTAAAAAGAAATGATTACATTATCATTGTACTCTGGGTTATATTAAAATGAATGCATATGATTTCCCCTATATACTATGAGGACCAGTTACATAACAAGTGACTTTTGGTCTACCAATTACTAAGGGTCAGGTACTAGAATAAGCACTTTGCATGTTTACATTTTTTTAGTTCTTATTTATTTTCCAATATTAGAAACTCTGAGTTTTTTTAGTATGAGTTTGTACATGTTGCTACAAAGAAATACCAGAGCTTGGGTAATTTATAAAATAAAGAGGTTTATTTTGTGCACGGTTCTGCATTTTACCTGCATCTTCTGGGTCTAAGGAAGCTTTCTCTAATGGCAGAAGGCAAGGGGAGACAGCATGTCACACAGCAAGAGTGGGAGCAAGAGAGAGAAGGAGGTGTCAGGTTCTTTTAAACAAATACATGAACTAGTAGAACAAGAACAGTATCAAGTCATTCATGAAGGATCTGCCCTTATGACCAAACCCCTACCTCTGGCACTGGAGATCACAATACAACATGAAATTTGGAGAGGTCAACAGTCCAGTCTACATCAATTACCCTACTGTTCGCTGTCATCTTATAATCCAGAGACACTGGTATATGTGAACTACACAAAAAGTTATATAATTCTCAGAGAAAAAACATATCATCTCTTGATTTTTTTTGAAGATATTTAGGCTTCAGAACTTCCTGTTAAAGGCAAAGACACACTGAAAATCAAGGATGGGTAGAAATAGCATTGTTTCTATGTCCCATTAACCACATCTGTGTTTCCAAATATTTGGTAGTTTAAGAGACATAATACCAAAATTCACTTTGCTTTACCTGGGAAATTCAAACATTTTTAAAACTAAGATAATTGGAATCAACTTGAAAATTTAGACCTTAATTTAAGAGGAAAAAAAATTAGTATTTATATAAAGCTAAAGCTTAGGTTGGCAATTAATAAGATATTCACAAAAATTGCAATAAAATAGTCCATAATTATATCAGATTTAGATGGGCCCACATATATTTTTATCACTAAATAGTTTCTAATTCCAGATTGTGGCATGTGGATTCTTTAATCAGTATTCAACACTGTCTATAGAGAAATAAGGAAGGCTATATTTGAATTTCTTCCAGACAAGCCACCTTATAAAGAGAATTCAGGAGGAAATGGTGAAAAGAAGCAGAATTTAACTGTTTTCTGCTTAATTACTACTGAAATGATCAAATATTTTATAGTAAAAAGGAATGAAACAGTCCCAAAATCTAGGATGGGATTATTCTACTCTAGAAAACTACAGGCATTTCTCCTGGTGTTAGACAGAACACAGGTACAGACAGGCCAGCCTGGTCCACGTGACAGGACAGCCCTCCAGAAGACAGAAACAAGAGCTTGGAGCTTCATGTGCCCTGAGGCTGGAAGGGAAAAGGCTGAAGGTAAGCCATCTCAAACCAATGAAGAAACATTACTGGGATCCACAAGCCCCTGTAGGCACCTTGTCCACAGTAGCATTTAGTTCCAACTCACTCCAGACATTTCACCATGACTACGATCGCCAAAAAGCAGGACTATCATAGTACATGGCTTCAGTAAAGACATTCAGTAGTCTAAGTTCCACCTTACCTCATCTTGGTTGCTCGTACAGTGTCCCAGCTTGAGCCTGTGGCATCATTATCTTACACATTGCAGGAGCAATCTGAACTTTCCCCTTGCATTTATATAAGGACTGGAAATATTTGAATGGGGACCCACATGCTGTGGAGTATGACTGGTCTCTACCCTCAACACAGGAGAAGCTTAACCAATCCTGTGAGCACAGAGAAAAATCACAGAGCAGATGAGAAGACACCATAGGAGACAAAAGAATCTAAAATAAGAAATCAGAATAATAATTTTTCTATGAAATGTGATTACTGTAAGAACATGAGCTACAGTCAAGAAATTTCAAATTTGTGTTCTCAGCAACATTCATAAGACATTGCATTGATGAAATAAAAGCAAGCTCTGAGTTGGAAATTGGCAATAAAAGGATTATCAATATGCATGCAAGAGTAGAAAACAAGGCTATCGAATTATAGATTTCAGTAGACACACATAAAATTGTACAGAGCAAAATATCATATGGAATTCAGCCTACAAAAGAGAAGCAATAGTCATGAAAATAATAGACTAAAATCCAACTAAATGAAGAAAATATTGAGGATGCAAATTAAAAGGACTCACAGAGAACACTGAATAAGTGAAAAAGAAACCCACATGGAAATATTTTGATGAAATTCTTAAACTTATTGTTATAAAAATAGAAAAAAATCTGACCCTTTCCTAGCATGTTGTACCTCATCAATGCATATGATTATAATTTGTCAATTAAAATAATATTACTTTAAACATTAATAACTAAAATAAATATTTTGTAGTTTTCTCCAAAGTTATGTTTGTAATTTATTTGAAATTATCTTTTGTGAATTCTGTAAAGTGGAAATTTAACTTTACCCCCTACATAGACAGCCAATTGTTTCTGTAATTGCACTGAATAATTATCAGTACTCCCCTGGTTTGCCAAATCTATTATTATATTAATGGTTTTTAATATAAAAAAGGTAAACTATAAATTAAGAAATTATATCAAAACAATCAGGTTGAACTGAGGTTTTACATTTGCAGTAATACATTTTTTTAGTATTTTCTTTCAATGTTTGCAAAGCAGTATATTTATTTTTAAAACTAAGAACAAAGAATTCTATGTCCCAATAATTTTGATGCATTTGTGAGTGTTTAAATAATAAGAAAAGGAGAAAAGTTTTACAAACTCAAATGTATGCATATGCAAAAACTCAGTCTATAACTTTAAAAAGGATGAAGTTTATGTATAAATTATATCTTAATGAACTTGGCAAAAATATATATTTTATAAAACATATTTTGGGTTAATATAATGTATCATATTAAGTAATACGTTTAAGATTTAATTCCATACATTTCAACATTTTTTAGAGTACATACATACTCTAAAATATATATAATATTCAAGGCACACTGATACACCACAGAACACAATTGGGAAAATGTTGCATAAAGACATTTCTATCAAGATTAAGAACAATCTGAGAATTCCAGTGCTTAGTGCTATTACTATGGAAATTCAAGCACATATAGATAGGTCAGGAAAAAATAAATCAGAGCTCACAGTCAATGAAAAGCAAGAGATAATTACTATTTCTAGATATTACGACTTCCCACTTAAAAATCCAAGAAAATCAACTAAGAAATGAACAGAGAAGAATTCCAAAGTATGTCCACTTACAGGCACGAACATTTGTAAATAAAGAAAACTAAAGCATGGAAGCAGGGCCCAGAGACCCTTGCTTTAGAATGACTTGAATTTAGGAAAGGAGAGGCTTGTGTTTCAGAACTTGAGAATACCTACCAGACACTACACTGGTTTCTACCTGGGAAGCCATGCAGGGCAGGTGGTCCCATTAGAACACCAGGGCTTAAACCAGAACACTGCAAGGCATGTTCCAGGACTCAGTATTTGTGGAAGGGAGAGCCAGGTAAGAAGAGGAGAGAAGAAAAGAGGAAAGAAGGGACCAATGAGCAGTCTCATTATAAAAAGTGTTAAAAAAATGAACACTCATAATAAGCAAGTAAGTCTCCATGAGCAGCACCCTTGCCCTTGAGTTTCCCAGGGCAGAAGATGACAGAAACTGTGACCACTTGCATAGATGAATGGCTCTGGAAAGACTTTGCAGAAAACGAAAAACATGGATTTGCAGAGACACTCTTCATGTTTGCTTCCTAACTAGGGTGATCGCACCCCAATAAACCCTTCCAGCTGCACATGCACTTTCTGCAAAAGGAATGCTTTTGTTCCCAACCCATAGTTCAAGTTTGAAAAGATTATTTTAAGAGGCAAAGTGCTAAGTTTGTGCAAGTTAAACAGTGCCTAAACTATTGTAGACCACTTCCTGGTGCGTCGGGTATGGACCTTTCCTACCTAGAGTGACTCCAGTCCCCTACTGAACCCATTAGAAAATTCCTGACCAGAGAGCAATGGCGCTCATTTCACCAGGTGTAAAGAAAGCTGAGGACTCAGTCTGTCTTATTCAGAGGGCTCCCTTTTATTGTTAGGGGGCATAACTCACCTAAACCCCTTCCTAGTATGTAAATACTCCCTACTTTTTTCTCTCGGCAAAACACCCAGGGAATTTCTCACCAGCCTGTGTCACCTCCCAGGATAAGTTAACAGATTCATCTTTGGGCTTGTGTAAGCTTTGTGGTCTTTGTTTAATTCCTTGGTGCTGCATGACTGTGAGGCTTGTTTGTGGGGGAAAGAGACTGAGGACGTGGAGAGAGGGCTGCTCCTGCCAGCCACAGTTCAAGGCCACATCCCTGGGCTAACTGCACAGCAAGAGTCAAGAACTGAGATCACCACCCACCCTCGCTGCTCTCCCTCTCAGGGAGGGGCAAGATTTCTCCTCCTCACTTCTAAGGTTATCTTAGTGCCTCTCCCAGAGTCCCGCTGAGAGCATGACCGCCAGCTGGTGGTGTAAGAGTGAAACAACAAAAGAATTAACATAACTAGCTCCATTTTTGTTTATAGGGTCTTTGCTTGCATGCAGGTTAGGGTAATTTTGAAACACTAAAACAATAACACTTGAATAAGTATGCAGCTGTCACAACTAACTCTGGGAAAAAGGAAAAATATGTACACTCACTATGTTTTGTTAAAAGTTTGAAGGAACTTGTTACCTGACCAAGGACAAAGAAGTTCCCCAACCTCCTTGACCCTCACTGGCACCCAGATATGTGGAGATAGCAGTCATCTTTTCATCCCAACCCTCTCTTCCTTTCCCTGCCCTTAAAAACAGCCTGAAATTTTCACTGACTTGAGATGATTTTTGCAGATTTAGCCCACCGTTTCCTCAGGTTGCTGGCTCTTCAATAAAACTTGCTTTTCCTTCCACCAACTCCTATCTCTTGAGTTTGGCTTTTGGGTGGGAAACAGCTGAAGCTGGGTTTGGTAATAATGGTACTAGCCTTCCCAGTGCCTGTGGCTCCAGCCTTCAAACCAAACCAGTGTCACACACTTTCACCTTCCACAACACCTCAACTCCTTTGGGAACGGCTGCACTTACCCAGCTCACAACTTTTTTCTTTTTTTTTTTAAATCACAACCCAGGTTCTACCTTTCCCTGGAGCCAGATCCTAGCCTGGATGGTTTCTCCAAAGGTACTCAGGAGACACCTACATTAAAACCACCTGAACAGTTCTAATACTCAAGAGATTGAGACACAGTTCAGAACATCAATTAGAATAACCTCAAGCAAAACCCCTTGGTATTTGAGAACTAATTGATGCCTGAATTTTGCCCAGACACCTCAATTAAAGTGTTTCTAATTTTAGTGATGCTAACTTTGGTATTTCCCCATGTAACTCAGTACTTCTCAATATTAACTGAACTTTGGAATCACCTGAGGCGCTTGAAAAATATGAACTGATGCCTGATTCTTGCCCCTGTGGGGGTGGCCCTAGGAATTTCAAAGATTTCCAAAAGGTTCAAATGAGCAGCTGAGGCCCAGAACCACTGATTTAATTTGATGCTCACTGTTGACTTTTCACAGTCTTTTTCCTGCTTAGACAAGTTTCATCTGTTCCGATTTTATTCAGAGTTTTTATTAGAAATGACAGCTAAATTATATCCTACACTTTTTGGTCACTGATATATACACAGTAATTATATCTTTTCCTCTTAAACTTGCCAATACAATAAGCCATATGACTGTTTTCTAATAATAAATTGTGCATACTTTCCCATCAAATTTTCTATATGATATATCCAAAGTGGATAAGAATTTGGTGACTCTGTTTTCTGCTTTAGTAACATCAATTCTCTTCTAGAATATATATTTATTTTTCTACTAGGTCTTATAGTGAAATTATACAGATCAACTTTGAATTCCAGTGCACTTGGAATAATAATAGCTCATATTTCAAAATGCCACAGAGAGAAGTGAATGACATAATGCTTGTACAGGATTTAGGTCAATGCCTGGCATATGACAAGACTGCAATACATGGTGGCTTGGCCATCATCGCCATCAGCAACAGAAAGGAGGTATTTGTATATTATGCATTTTATAGGGAATCTACACAAGAAATATTTTCCCTCCAATCCCACAGAAGCCAGTTCCTTTCTCCCACTCCCACCCAGTGCCCACCCTCGCCTCACTGCAGCCCTGGAGAGCAGTCTAGATACCCAATCCCTAAGCTTTAGTGCAGGCCTTCAAGTGGGAGATGGATTCCAGTCTTGGGAAACAAGCAGGTGTGTGAGACTAGCCAGGCCCTGGGTATACTCCACGAAACAGAAAGACTTTCTGCAAACAAGACTAGGGTAAAACTTCATTTCCTCTGATGAACTGAGAGAAGTGGCAATTTCCTGTCCAGAGAAGACTCAGTTCTTAATCTACCCCAAGGAAACTAGATATTTTAATTTCGCAGAATTTAAGATATTTTAATTGTTTGCATTAAGAAATGTATTATGCAGCCATAGAGAAGGACAAGGACAAACATGGACTTTGCAGCAACTTGGATGGATTCAGTGTCTATCATACTCAGTTATCTATCTCAGAAACAAGGAACAGAGTACCATATGTACTCACTCATAAACAGACCTTGAACAATTATCATAATACTACAAGAAAGGGGTTGGCAGTAGTGGGAAACTGCTAGGGGGGTGCGGTTCAGATTGGCAGTTGAGGAAATCTGCCAGAGGACAGAGGAGCACACCTCATCAACTAGGGTACCTGCATAATGAGCATTTGTATACCTAACCATGAATTGTACCCCACATCTTTAAAATAAAAAAAAAGAAATGTATTATTTTCCTCTGACAGTTTTCCAGGAATTGTACAAGAAATTTAGAAGAGGAAATTTTCAGCATTTCTGTTCATACTGCCATCTTAACTCAAAGTACTCTGCTTAAAAACTGATGAGAAAGTAAAACAGTCACTTGAAGTCTAATGCCTATGCTACAGCCTGCAGCTCCATTTGTCAGTTGCTGGGGACTTTTGTTAGCACTGAGGATTGAACTCACAAGTGGCAAATGCATTTTATAAAGTAGAATTAGATGTGTTCAATAACATCTCCCTAGAATTCTGGTGACTTGGATCATAAATGAAAAAGATTAAATCTGTATTTTCTATGCTAACTATGATGGGATTTTTATATAATAAATAGTGTGCTTATTTAGAGATTTTCCTATACTAGTGTACTTTTTTAAATTGAATTCCATACATATATATAAACATATACAAATGACAAATTCTCTGTAAGAATTTAAATACCCAATTTTCTATTTTCTAGAAAACCAGAAATTTTATGCAAATATTCATGCATTTTCTAAATATTTCAACATGTTTCTGTCCCACGTTGAAGTTTACTAAACAATATAATGCATTAGTGTTCATGAAGGCCAGATGTTTCTTGGTGAAACAACTTTCCAAGTAATTATATTTTTTGGCAAGCATGAGTTGACTGACCTTATGTCGACTGGGCAGAGTTTTCCCAGGAAGCTCAAACACAATGACCATTTACTGTGTAGGTCAGATCTTGGTCTTCATCAAAATTAAAGCGATTTACCAGTGTTTAGATATTTGAAAATTGAAATCTCAGGCAAATCACAGGAAGCTTTGAGGCAGTTTTAGTATCCCACTGGTCATAATTCTCGTCTGCAAGCCAAGAAATGAGCTTCTCAGTTTCACAGCCGAGAAACAAATCCATCCTATCAGAAGCTTGTCTGATGGCCCTTTGCCTGATAAGGTTTCTGTCTGCACATGTTCTGTGAGCATCTAAATCATGGCTGCAAATCAATGAAGCCATGCTGTGAACGCTGAAGGCACTGAGCAGCTCATGACTCTGGAGAGAGCCGTAAGAAGTCATTTATTCTCATCTCCCTCCTTAGCAGAGGGCATCTCCCTTCCAATCCAATCCTTTGATTTCTCCCTCAAGTGTTGAACTTGGGTTCACGAAACATACATCAGTTGTGCTGTTTCTGTTTTGATTCTCAAATCTGCCTTCTGCCCCATGTCTCTGAGAAGTTAAAGGGATCTGAGAAGAATTATCCATCAAAAAAGGTTTTTCCCACTTTTGTGCATGCAAAATGTTGGATATTTCTTGTGAAATTCAATACTTACTTTTCCTAAAAATTGTTTAACTACAGCCTCAAAATCAATTTTTAGCAACTTTAGTATGGTTATAATTTTTTATTTATTTATTTTTTGAGTTGGAGTCTCACTCTGTTGCCCAGAATGGAGGGCAGTGGCTGCTCCCAGCCACCGCAGCCTCGACCTGCTGGGCTCCGGCGATCCTTCCGCCTCAGCCTTCCAAGGAGCTGGAACTACAGGCGAGCACCACCACACCCAGCTAATTTTTTTATTTATTGTAGAGATGAGGTCTTGCCAAGTTGCCCAGGCGGGTCTCGAACCCGCGGGCTCAGGCAATCCACTCACCTCAGCCTCCCAAAGGCGTGGGATTACAGACTGAGCCACCGAGCCCGGTGGTTATAATTTTTTAATATGGCTATTTTTATGAAAAATCAAATTGGTTCTTTAAAAAAATGGGTGACTGCTGTATAGTATTTTAGAAACAGAAGAACTGAAATCAGACAAGAGCAAGATCTTTTTGTGAAAGACCAGAGGGCAGCCTACTTTGTGCTCTAATATGTTCAGGGATATTGTGGTGCAGTCCTCAGAAGGAAACCATAGATATAAACGAGTATGAATGGCATGCCCAGTATTTAAGGGACAACGTGCCTTCTGTCAAGCTCTTCATTCACTTTCACAATTTTTCAAAATATTCCTCCTCTTCCTCGGAACCTGAGAAGCACTATTTCCTCCTTGTGTCTGCTCTTTGAATTCTGGGAAAATTCCCCAGGAGCCCAGTGTAGATTCCTTCCATGGAATCCAATTCAATAAATATTTATCAACATCCATGAGACAGAGAAAAAAACAGTAGACATGCAGATTAACTCTCCTCACCTCCACCCCCGCCTCATGTCTGAATAATGTTAACATGTGGTCACTGATCCCTAAGCATGAGCTCAGCCTTGTGCTGACCCCAGATCAAGCAGATAAAGAGGCAGACATGGCTCCTGGCTTCCTTGAACTGAAGGCTGGTAATTTCTCCCAAATCACTGCTTTTCTCATTCATTAGCAACTTTCTTCAAATGTGAGTTTCAACAGATCTTGCATGCTCCAAATATTGTGACTATGTAAAAATCTAATAAGACTCTATTTATCATCAATATCCTTTTCAAAGTAAGATTAGTATATGTCATTCTGATTATTGAAAGATTTTCCCTTGAAAATTCAAATATGGCCACCAAATAAGCCTAGCTCTACTCTTTGACCTGTTATGATTCTCTTCAAGCAGAACTCCAGTCCTGGACAAACTCATCAGAATGTTCTTTGCCACTAAGCCTGGATGGACAAAATGCCCCCAAAGGCTGGGATCATTACTTCACTTGTGTTGCCTGTGTTCAGCCGACACTGCCCCACAGCAGAGGTGTAGAGCCTATAACCCTTCCACTTCCACCTCCTCTCTGGCCCTTGTCCTTGCTAATATCATCAGTTTTTTCTTTCTTTCTTTCTTTCTTTGAGTCGGAGTCTCACTCCATCACCTAGACTAGAGTGCAGTGGCACATACACGCTCACAGCCACCCCGGCATTGACCTGCTGGGCTCAGGTGATCCTTCCGCCTCAGCCTTTCAAGTAGCCGGAACTGCAAGCGCATGCTACCACACCCAGCCAATTTTTGATTTATTGTGGAGACGAGGTCTCACCAAGTTGTCTAGGCTGGTCTCAAACCCGAGGGCTCGCCACGGCCTCCCAAAGTGCAAGGATTACAGACTAAGTCACCAAGCCCAGCCTAATACCATCAGTTCTTAATTTAAAAATCATAAGGCCAGGTGTGGTAATTCATGCCTGTAAACCCAGGACTTGGGAGGCTGAACAGGAGGATTACTTCAGGCCTGAAGTTTGAGATCAGCCTGAACAACATAAAGACACCATGGCTCTACAAAAAACTAAAATTAAAACTAAAACTAAAAATTATATAAGGAACTTCTGGTTCCGCTAAAGGTTAGTAGCCCATTTCCTTCCAGGCCCCCTCTCTCAAAAGGAAATCCTTGGACATAGCTCCATTGACAGATATGGGAACACTCTGAAAGGTGAGAGGAAGAAGATGGGAGGTGGAGGAAAGCGGGTCAGGACTGGAGGATGGCGTGCATTGGGTTTCCTGGTTTCCCTGTGGCCTCCTGCACATCCTGAACAGTTTGCTGCAGAGCTGACATGCTTGGATCACCAAAAGGCACAGACACCAGCTCCACAGACAGCCTGTCCCCTTCTGAAGGACCAGGACATGGTACTCAATAACAGGACAACTTTTTGGCAAGACCCACCCTACTCCAGTAAAACCCTGAAGAAGCAACTACTCCCCATACTCATAGTTCAGTGGAAAGGAGGGCTGATCGTCCCACTCCTGTGAAGTCAGGAAACCCAATGCACGCCATCCTCGAGTCCTGAGCCCCTTTCCCCCACCTCCTGTCTTCTTCCTCTCACCTTTCAGAGTGTCCCCATATCTGTCAATGGAGCTATGTCCAAGGATTTTCCTTTTGAGAGAGGGGGCCTGGAAGGAAATGGGCTACTAACCTTTAGCGGAACCAGAAGTTCCTTATATAATTTTTAGTTTTAGTTTTAGTTTTAATTTTAGTTTTTTGTAGAGCCATGCTCTGATCTTCTCCAGGTAGTCTCTTCATAATGGAATGGGGAGTTGACCTTCCAGCCCCTGCTGGAAACTTGGATTAGCCATGGTGGGAGGATGGACACCAGGGAAGCTATAAACAGGCTTCTCTTCTGCCCCTGAAAGCTGGTTATTAAGCACTTCCCAGCACACTGATGCTCCCTCACACTCAGTGCACACCAACCTCTCCACCACACCATCTGCTGAAGCTAGTGGCTGTGGTGGCATCTTCAGTCCCTTCTTTAGTACGTCTCTGAATCTGCAGCTGGCAGTTGCAACAGCCTGCTGACGGAACCCTTTCATGCTGTCCTCGCCCACTTTAATCCATTGTCACAGGATGTCAAGAATGACGTTTCTTAAATGGAAATCTCTCTCTCTCCTCTGCTTAAAAAATAGAAATCTCTCTCTCCTCTGCTTAAAAAATAGAAATCTCTCTCTCCTCTGCTTAAAAAATAGAAATCTCTCTCTCCTCTGCTTAAAAAATAGAAATCTCTCTCTCCTCTGCTTAAAAAATAGAAATCTCTCTCTCCTTTGCTTAAATCTCTTCCCTAGCTGTTCACTGCAGGCAGACTAAGAGTTACTCCTTATGAAGGTTTGAAGAAACAGGCCCAATTCTCCAACAAGCCAGATGCCCATAGAACTGAGGCTTGAGAAACTTGCATTTGTACAATGAGACACACCTGCTTCTTGTTGACCGGCTCCTCTTCCTTACCCCTCTCTGATTCTAGTTTTCAAGAACATGGGTACAATGAGATGCTAGACCCCTCATTTCATCATGTGCTGCAAGTAGACCAACTTCTCCTCACCACTCCGGTTTTCCTATCCTGCTATTTAACCCTTAACCTCAGTGGGGGTGGGATGCAAGGTTTGGCTCTTGTCTCTCTGGCTGACACAACGATGGCAAGGCCTTCTTCTCAAAACACCTGTTGTTTTGGTGATTGACCATCGTTGCTGCAAGCAACAGGACCTAGACTGCACCCCTGGAATTAGATAGTGCTAGCAGTTGAGACCCCTCCCCCAACCTGCCTTTGCCTGCCTCTCCCGACCATAGCTCTCCATCCTCACCAGCTATCCCCCCATGATTCATGCTTGACACACACCCCTGCTAGAGTCACCTGTTCTTCAGCATCACTTCACCTCCACCAGGGAGCCTTCTTGCCCTCATGTCTGGATCAGGGGTTTCACCTGAGGTTACCATATTACTCTGGACTTGCTCCTGCAATAATACTTAATATCCTATATTTTAGCTTTTCTAGATTGTTCTGTGTCTTCTAAGTCCTAAGTTCTCAAAAGGAAGTGACTGTCCTATCCATAGCCCTATTTCCCTGAGGTAAAAAATGAATAATTAAAAGGAATAGGGAAGCATATTGAAGCCTTTCCAACTTATCTGTTACAGGTATCAGCATGTGTATCCACACATGGACTCTTACTAGTATCTTCACAACATATGCATTTTTCCACTATAAATTCACATTTTTTGATTTCCTAAACTTGTTTGCATTTCTTTTGCCTTGTTTCACTTCTTGCTTCCTCTGGATTTTTCACTTAAAAAATCTGCATAGGTGCCCTGTTGTGTCTTTGAAATTGTTCAATTACTTGGTCTATTCTAACAGTTCAAAGATGTGATTTGTTTTTTCTTCCTCACCCTAATGAAAAGGTTAATTCCCTGAGGTCTCAGTTGCTTTCTGGTAAGTGGTTAAGGTTTTGAATGAGGGCAAATACCTTTAAAAATTATCTGTATGCTATACAAAAAGAACTGATTAGTCTCTCCCTAACTAGCAGTTAGCTGTGGAAGATTTTAATATAATTAAGATGCTCTTCTTTTAGAAACCTTCTTAATTTTTATTTCTTCTTCCAAGAAATTCTATTTTTTTACTTTGTAAATTAAAATCTATGAAGATACTTAAAAACAATTATCAGTAGAATGACCCTGATAATTTAGCTCAAAAATGGCAAAATGTTATTTTGTAACATTTAAAAATATATTTCAGTAAATGGTGCTGGAAAAACTGACCACATGCAAAAGATTTAAACAGGACCCCTACCTATCACCATACACAAAAATCAACTCTAAATGGATCATAAAATGCCATGAAAGTTTTTCTAAGAACATCATTTTTGCTGGGAATAAGTCTAAATATTTACTATTAGAAGAATAGTTAAAGTTAATTTCATTGATTATTATTGTAACCTCTAAAATAATTGTTATGAAGATAATGTATTAACATTGGAACTTGCTAATGGTGTATTTCAGAAGATAAGATGCAATTCGTGCTATCATTACAATCATATTAAAAAGCATGTGTATGAACGACACTGGACGTGACACCAGTTGCTATTATACTAATCCTATTATTTCACTGGGTCAAGCTCTCTGTTGCTATTGTGGGTCTTCCAGCTCCATGCTAGATCCTCTTCTGCAAATGTGTTGTGAACTTCATGAGTAATGTCTCTTGAATGCTGAAGTACAGCTAGGACTACAGGTATGCTTCATTATGCCTGACTAACTTATTTTACTTGTTGTAGAGATGAGGATCTTACTTTGTTGCCCAGGCTGGTCTCAAACTCCTGGCTTCAAGTGATCCTCTCACTTTGGCCTCCCAAAATGCTAGGATGTCAGGTGTGAGCCTCCACATCCAGTCTAAAGAACCGTTTTTAACAAATATGTATTAACTGGACCTTTTTGCTGATATGGGTTGCAAAGAAACTTGATTATGACTAAACTTCCTGAGTTGCCAAAGCATTAAGATTGAAATAGAGTGACACTAACTAAGAATCAGGGGGTAAATATTTTTTCCCATTCTGTGGGCTGTCTCCCTGCTCTCTTGATTTTTTCTTTTGGTTTGCAAAATCTTTTCAGTTTGATAAGGCTCCACTTATCTATCTTATCTCTTATGGCATGGACATTTGGGGTTTTGATCAGGAATTTATTATGTATTCCAATTTCTGTAAGGGTGCCTCCTGAGTTTTCTTTTCTTTTCTTTTCTTTTTTTTTTTTTTTTTTTTTTGAGTTGGAGTCTCACTCTGTCGCCCATACTGGAGTGCAGTGGCTGCTCCCAGCCACCGCAGCCTCGACCTGCTGGGCTCCAGCGATCCTTCCGCCTCAGCCTTCCAAGTAGCCGGAATTACAGGCATGCGCTACCACGCCCGGCTGAGTTTTTGATTTATTGTAGAGATGAGGTCTTACTGCCCAGGTGGGTCTTGAACCCGCGGGCTCAGGCAATCCACTCACCTCAGCCTCCCAAAGGCGCTTGATTACAGACTGAGTCACCGAGCCCGGCTGCCTCCTGAGTTTTCTAAGGCCCTTATAGTTTGAAGTTTTATGTTTAGGTATTTGATCCATTTAGAGTTGATTTTTGTGTATGGTGATAGGTAGGGGTCCTGTTTCAATCTTCTGCATGTGGTCAGCCACTTTTTCCAGCACGATTTACTGAACAGGTTCTCCTCTCCTCAGTGGTTTTTGGTGGAGGCTTTGTCAAAGATGAGTTGGTTGAGAAATTGAGGTTTTGCTTTGGGAAACTCTATTCTGTTCCATTGGTCTATATGCCTATTCTTGCCCCAATATCAGCTGTTTAGATTATTGTAGACTTAAAATAAAGTATTTCTGACAAAGGCCTAACATCTGGAATCTACAAGGAACCCAAACATGCCAAAAGAAAAAAATAATCAGCCATATTTAAAAATGGGCAAAAGATATGAGTCGATAAAAGAAAACATATGAACAGCCAACAGATACATGGAAAAATGCCCAGCCTCACTAATCATCAAACAAACGCAAATTAAAACCACATGGAAATATCACCTAACTCCAGTCAGGATGGCCATCATCAATAACTAAAAAAAGCAACAGGTGCTGGAGAGGGTGTGGGGGTGGGGACACTTCCACACCGTTGGTGGGGGTGTAAACTAGTAACAACCTCTGTGGAAAACAGTGTGGTGATTCCTAAAAAATCTAAAATTCAACCTTCCACACGACCCAGCCATCACCCTCCTGGAAATATACCTGGAGGAACTCAAATAATTCTGTAAAAAGGATACCTACACATGCATGTTTATTGCAGCATTATTCACAGTAGCAAAAATATGGAACCAACTGTGCTGCCCATCGAAAGTAGACTGGATTTTAAAAATGTGGCTCATATACATGACAGAATATTATGTAGTCGTAAAGAAGGACAAAATTATGAACTTTGCAGCAACTTGGATTGATTTAGAGTCTATAATACTCAGCGATTTATCACAGAAACAAAGAACTGAATACCCCATGTTCTCACTCATAAGCTGAGCCTAAACATTTACCATAATACTATAAGAAAGGAATCGGCAGTAGCAGGAAACTGCTGGGGGGTAGGGGGAGGCACAAAACATCAATAAGGGTACCTGTCTCAAACCAGGTTAAGCAGGGAATAAAGGGAGCTCCAAAATTTACCTGTACTATGACCACTTGTATAACTAATCCTGAAAATAAACAAACAAACAAACAAAAAAGGAACAAACAAAAAAATCAGGGGCCTTCCCTTGGCTACCCAATCCAGAGCCAGAGGGACTGCCACAACCTCAGCTAGTATACAAAACTGTGGTGCCACTGTTGGCATGGGGTCCTGGTTCCATTCACAAATATGATGGCAAATCTGAGACCTCATGCTGGGGACACAGAAGAGTCTCCAACCTTTTTATACCATGACCTTAAACGTCTGGGTACTTGGAAGCCCCCTGATTCTTTTGTTTATAAATATATGAAATAAAATTTACAGAATTACAAAATAAGCCAATTATATTGAAATCCAGTTGGCTAAATACAAAAAGACATAGAGTAATAAATGAGCATCTTCATGTACACATTATATAATAAGCTCCAGCAGTAAGTCTCATCTCTACCATGAGTTTAAAGCTGCAATGAGCAGACATAATATTTTTAAATATCTATAACAACTGTAAAGTGATAGAAATGCATCTGTAATTCCAATTAGGAACAAAGACTTAGATGATAAATAGATGACGGGTAGAGATAGGTAGGTAGATAGATGATTAATATATAGAAGATAGATACTATCTTCTGCTATCTAGATAGACAGATAGATGATAGAGATAGAAAGATAGATAGATAGACAGACAGACATATATAAATACTGAGTGTAACACTGGTTTTCGTTTCCTATGTTCACAATAGAAGGAAATGTTAAATTTCAGGTTGGAGTTAGTATAAATACCGGTATAATTTTTCTTATGCCAGTTTATAGCAGACCTCTTAATTTCCCCCGCAGACTGGATGGGAGTGCTCTGTAGATGCTAGGTTGGACTTCCTGACAGTCAGGCATCCTTTATTTCCTTTGGGCTTCTCTGTTATGTGGGTCAGAGAGCAAGGTTGCCTTGTGCTTCTAAGTCTGATGGAAATTTTAAGCGGCAACTTTTCAGCTTGAACTCTGACTCTCACCAGAACATGGGCATCAAAACTCTCAATCTGGCATGGCATTCCTGGACCAAGCTCATCGCAGGCCAGTCCACTGAGTATGGTGGTCCACAGATACCATGGAGTCCCTGCCTAACAGATTATCTGTCACTCTGATCCTCCAAATATGCCCAGACATGTTATTCTCAGCAATAAATAGCAAGTTCAAGTTGGAAGCCTGAAATGAAGTTTAAGTAACAGATAAAAAAGGATGAAAACCTTATGGTAGAGAGAAGAGCCAGC
Source organism: Carlito syrichta (assembly GCF_000164805.1). Taxonomy (NCBI): domain Eukaryota; kingdom Metazoa; phylum Chordata; class Mammalia; order Primates; family Tarsiidae; genus Carlito; species Carlito syrichta. The sequence continues at coordinate 106,547 of NW_007201546.1, read as the reverse complement.
CTCAGGAAATCAATTCCCTAGTGGTCTACCTTGGGAGGCTGGGAGCATAGCTAACCTGCACACAGCTCAGTGAGAATCTGGGGAACAGGGTACTTTATTCTAACAAATTATCTCTACCTCACAGAAAATTATAGATCTACAAGAATACAGATTTTAATAGTTTCTTTGATGTAGGCACTTGCATGTACAAAAAATATTATTATTTGACCTTATAATAAGGGCACAGTAAGCAAAGGGTAAGTTACAAATTCAAAAATCATCTCCTTTATTTCTAAAACAACCCCTGATAAACAAGGTGACTTTAAGACCTGATCTCTTACTTAAGATTAAGTTAATCAACCGATGAATAGTGGAATTGCAATGATTAGAACAGGCAGTCAAGTACAAATTTTAAAGAATAAAATCAATATGTGTCTTTATAAATGGCATATTTGCTATAGGAAATGACCTGTTTCTCTATTCATAATGAACTTCATAAAAAAACATGATTCAATAACATCATCTTTGTGCTTTCTAATCAATCACATGGTTGAGTGCTTTGAATTAATATCTCAAACCGTCAGACACATTTTTACAACAGTCACACTCAATTTGTTTTATAGTATTGTACTACACACAGCATCACAATGAATTATACTAATAAAATGCTTTGTTTATGAAATTCAGTAGTAATTAGGAAGGGATGAGAGCATACTCTGAGATAGTTTATTATTGCAAAACAGCTTGATATTTGCTAGTTCATCTACTTTCATGTCTGTAACCACGTCATACCTACATATTATGCCAAAGATTTGTTTTCTCGAGAAATAGAATGCTGGGTGCTAATTATTTCACTATTAAAATAGCACATCGTGCATGAAAATATTTAGATGATGTAAACAGAAGACACGAAACTTATCTTACTAATATAAGGAATCATTTGTAGTACTTTTTGGTCGAAACTAAACTTTTGGTGGCTATCAAGAGTAACTACACACATAATTACATACTTCAGTGATGGTGTGCTTTTAATCACTAAAATGATAAGACTAGGCAAGATATAAGAATAGGATGGAACAGAGTATACTTAGATTGTATATTTTGCTGTTTTGTATTTTTTAGAGTTATTTGATTCTCAACAAAATTCATATGTGTGCAATTACTCTCATTAGCATGGGCCAATAGCCAGTAGCCAAATGAATTAATTCCAAGTGGCTAAGAGGGAAACTGAAAGAACATAAATAAAATTAAGTCTAGGGGAAAAAAACAACAAGTGCATCTTACATTATCTCCCCATATTTTGTAAATAATAAATCACACAATTAGTGCTGTTTATTAAAATGCTAAAATTCCTTGTGATGATTAAATTACCTTTCCCAAAACATAACTGGAGATTGATGGTAAGTTTTCTCTACTTGATTGAGTTTATGCAAATTTATTACTGGCATACATTTCCTACAGAAAAGTCTTTAAAATGCATTAAACAGGATTTAGTGTTCTAATACTACAGACATCACAACAATCTCTTCCTGCAACTGTTAAAAAGAGCCAGAATATTAGAGTAGGTAGGAATCTTAGTGGCCACTTTAGGTGAGGTGAAAGGGAAAGGAGATTAGTAAATTTGCTTAGAGTATTACATCAAATGTGTCTCTGTTTAGTTCAAGATGGAAGGCTATTTATTAACCTATTAACTATAGGTTAACATTATTGCAGAGTCTAACAAAAACAGTTTCCTATTTGTATAAAATGTATTGTTTCCAACAATAACTCTTATTTTGTAAAATAAGAAAAAGACACATGTACTTTCATAATAGTCACATAATTTAGTCACTATTTATTATTATTATTTATAATTTAGTGACTATTATTATTTAGTCACGGATTTATTATTATATTTCATAGTAAGTAATGAAAATGCCCTGATATCACACAGTGAAGAAAAGATTTAGTTCTGCAAAGCCTTTATTAATATACCCATGAAGAGAACAAATGGTCCAAGTCATTTCCTCAGTTTTATTACTAAGCCAAAAAAATTATAGTTTAGCAGTAAAATTAATAATTTAGAGATAAATGTTTCTCTGGTTCAGAAGAAAAATGTCTCATTTTGCTTGAAAAATTTCTCAGAAAAAAACATGGCATACTACATTTTGTTATTTCAAACACTTGAAGGAAATTTCTCTAATCAAATGGTGATTGTTGGACCCAATTATATTCATTCTGCAATGAGTCCAATTATATTCATTCTGCATTCCTCTTTAGGACATGCTTAACTCAGTAGACATAGTTGAAGGTAAAGCCCTTGGTCTGTGAGTTCTTAAGAGCGAGGTTACTGACACCCAAAGAGCCCTTGTTTGGACTGACAAAAGCCTGTGCAAATACATTTAAATCATAACTACATTGATTCTTTTCCTACTATCAAAATGTGAGCATCTACTGTAATCCACATATATGGAATTTTTTTCATGTTTCTAGGTGTCTAGGAAACTTGCACTTTGATTTATTCAAACCATCCTCTATCTTAGAGATAAAACTATAAGTAAACCTGTAGTAATTGAAGTATATCTCATGCATTACAAAAAGCTAAAGACAATAAGCTAGTTAAAAAGTGGGTAAAGAACTTGAATAGACACTTTTTTTAAAGAAGACATACAAGTGGCCAACAGGAATATGAAAAGATGCTCAATTTCACAAATCATTAGGGGAATATAAATCAAACCCACAATGAGATGTCACCTCACATCTGTTAAGCTGACTATTATCATAAGCACACAAAATAAGTGTTCGTGAGGTTGTGGAGAAGTTGGAACCCTGGCACACTTTAGGAGGGAACATAAAATGGTGCAGCCATTATGAAAACCAGCATAGAGGTTCCTCAAATGGGAAAAATCCATATCTAACACTCATATTGACAAGTTCCACTTGTGGATATATATCCAACAGAAAATTAGGTATTAAAGAGATCTTGGCACTCCCACATTTATGGCATAATTATTCACAATAGCCAAGGTAAGGAATCAGCCCAAAAGTTCATTGACAGATGAATGGATAGAGAAAATGTGGCATATACAAACAATGTGATACTGTTCCAACTTGAAAAAGAAGGAAATCCTACCATTTGAGTCAACATGAATGGGTCTGAAAGAGATTGTGCCAAATTAAATGTCAATCACAGAAGAACAAATACTGCATGGTTCCTTTTATGTGAGACATCTGGAATAGTCAAAGAAGTAGACAAAAGAATGATAGTTACCAGGGCACAGAATAAAGAGGACATAAGGAATTATTGTTCAAGGAGTATAAAGTTACAGTTAAACAAGATGAGGTTCCAGAGATCTGCTACCCAACATAGTGCCTATAATTGGCAACAAAGTATAGGATACTTGAATTTTTATTAGTAGGGTGGATCTCATGTTGAGGGTTCTTACTACAGACAAAAAAACAAAAACAAAAACAAAAAAACCAAAGGTAGTTGACGGAAAGTTTATTACCTGGATTGTGGTGATGGTGACACAAGGGTATACATATTTCCAATCTGACCAAATTGTATACGTTAATAATGTACATTTTTTTGCATGCCAAACATATCTCACTAAAGCGGGGGGGTAAAAAATAAACTAAAGATATATTATTTTCTGGCTTCAAACCCTAGTTATTAAGACTTATAATATTCAGTTGATGGTGTGGTGGTCTTTGATGTTCTACCTAATTCTTAGTGTATCAAGCTGGCGACTTTCAGTGAAGCAATTAATCTTCAGTGTGCTTTGGTTCATGAAACATGAAAGCCTTATTATTTTCAGGCCAATTCAGAAGATAAGTCACATCTTCCAGCTAGGCAAGCCATCTTCCTTACCAGCCCGTGAAAAAAAATATTGATAACATTTTAATTAAAATTCAAAATACCAATAGTCAGACAAAATATTTTTTGGTATTTAAGAAACTTAAGAAATGAAGGCTTAGGATGCACTTTTCCCTTTGTTACATTATAAAGATAGTCTCAGGAATGCTCCTTTAAAAATGCTACCAAATATTATTGAAGTGTAAACTTTGGAAAGTTTTAAAATGTGAAAACACAAACTACCTAGCAAAAGCTAGGTTAAAGTAAAAAAAGGAAAAATTATGAACTTTTCCTGACCCTGCTTAAATTGCTGCCTCTAGAACATTTCTCAAGAAAGTAAAGACAGAAAAAACAAGGAGACCAGACATTTAGAAATTCTGCTTCAAAAATGTTTGCTTTTAGCTATATCATCTCTTCCCTTCCTCACCAAGAGAGATCTGCCCTATGAATGAATCAAAATGTCACAGTTACCCCGAAACTGTACATCTATTAAGCATCGGTAAAAAATACATAGTCACGTCTTTTTTTCCTGATACTCCTTGAAGCAACTGAATAAAAGATGGTTGCCACTCTGAGCACACCTGTGTGCCATGCCTGCAGTGTTATCTCCTTTCCTACTCACAACACCCGGGAGGTGGGGATGGGAGTATTGCCCTCTCCCTCAGGAAACTGGGCACAGGTAAGTGATGTCACGCATCCTGGAATACACCACTGTGAAATGGATCAGAGAGCACGGCCAGGTTTCACTACTGAGCACACCAGAGACTGGACCAAAGTTGTGTGCTCACTAAGGTTACACCACCTGTCTACAGGACACACCAGCTGCCACAGAGGATTTACCTGAACAGAATTGGGCAGCTACAAACCCACTACTTTTAGTAACCGGAGTAACTGTGGACACTTCCTTCACCAGCTCATGCCAGCCTAGAAGGACTCTCCATCTGCCCCTGTCCAGTCCTTGGATCCTTCTCACCTAGACTCCTTTTCCCCCACCGAATTCAATCGTCTCCACCCCCCAGACTAAACTGCCCTCACAGAGGCCCAACACTCCACACCACCTAAAGCGCACTCACTTTCCAGTTCCGTCCTAGTGACCTCTGGCAAATTCAACACTTCTTATTAGTTCTAAAAACTCTTTCCCCTTGGTTACTGCTGCATAATTATCTCTTGCTTTGCTTGTTTGTTTGTTTTTAACCCCTATGAGAGGGGACCCCTCTAAAAACCCAGAATATATTTATAAAAATTGTGCATTTGTTCTTAAATGTTTAAATTTCAGTCATCTTCAGAGTACCTTCTGTTTGTGCAATGCACCTATTGAGATTTTTTCCACGGCTCAAAACAGTTTTTGGCCATCATTTCTGACAACTTTTAGTACTTCTGCCATTTTTTGTTTCACCTCTTCCACATCAGCAAAATGTATCTGTTTGAGGACTTTTTTCATCGGGGAAACAACACAAAAAAAAATCGCTTGAGCGAGATGGTATGAATAGGGAAGGTGAGGCACGAGGGTCATGATGTTTTTGGTCAAAAAATGCTGATCACTCAGCATGGTGTGAGCAGGTACTCTGGTAAATCACCCATCATGAATGGGCAAGCGCGTTGAAAGAGTCTCCCAAAAAATTCACTGAAGCCGAACACAGTCTCTCACAACGCTAGCTGGTACACTGATGCCAATGGGTTCCTAGAATACTTACTTAGCGAGGGAAGCATGTACTACAAGGGGCCTCCCCTCCAAAAGATAATTCGGGGTTTTGTGGGGGGGTTCTCTCTGATAGTCTAAATGTTTCTTGTTTAACACTTTACCGGCTCTTCCAGCTCACTCAGACGTTAGTGATGAGAGGTTTCCAGGTCTCTATTCTAGGCCACCTTCTACTATCCTCTGCTCATTTTCCTTGGACAACCGGACCTTTTCCAGGAGTTCATTTGCAATGTGAGTTCCTCACCTGCTCACAGGCACCTCAGTTCACAATGAGCTGCTGAGCCATAGATCCTCACATCCACGAACCTTGCAACATCACCATGCCCACGTGGCGGCACTCTGCACGTTTCTGAAGCTGAGTTCACAAGTCTCCTGCCATGTCTCCTCCAGCTTCAGTACTTCCAGGTTTTTATAAACTGCCACCCTGTACCCAGGAGCTCCAGCCTAACTCTGGGGAGTTGACCTGGACTCCTCTCTTCTCTTCCATGTCTCCAACTGCCAGAGCCTTGACTCCAACCCTGGACATGTTGCACTTCTCCCACTCAACTGCAGTGGGATTACCTGGATTAGCTATTTTTCTTCATCTACTTCAGTTCTCCTTCAGTCTATTAACCAATCAGAATGACCCTTCATAAAAAGTAAGGAAATCTGGCCATGCCAGTAATCCCAGCACTTTGGGAGGCCAAGGCAGAAGGATTGCTTGAGCCCAGGAGTTCGAGACCAATCTGGACAGCATAGCAAGACCTACAAAAGAGAAAAAATAAAAAAAATTAGCCAGGCAAGGTGGCAGGCGCCTGTAATCCCAGGAGGCTGAGGTGGAAGGATAGCCTGAATCCAGTAGGTGGAGGCTGTCATGAGCTGTGATTATGCTACTGTACTCCAGCCTGGGGGAAAGAGTGAAACTTCTACATAAAAAAGAAAAGAAAAGAAAAAAGACTAGCAAAAGGTTAAAGCACAGGAAACATTAAAAGATCAAATAGCGGTCAAAGCAGATTAAACACAAGTGAATGCAGCAGGAAAAAAGCTTAAAATCAAATTTCTAAGTGCTCTAATTACATACTGAAATAAAGCTTATATTAAGGGTATTGAAAAAGGGCTTCTGAAAAACTGTATTCTGAGATGGCTGCTGCTTGTATGATGTTTCAAAGAAATATACCTCAAAAAAGCGGAATTCCAGCAGTTAGATGACAGATGTGAAATAGATATAATTGTTTCAGAAATCAAGACAGATTTATCAGATACCATGATTGCTGTGAATGTGTGTGTATGTGATATATATATATGTATATTATATGTAATGTATATGTGTATATGGTCAATTTGATTATTCTAGATAGTGTGTATTTCCATTCTTGGTTAAGTTTATTGTGCAAATGTCTGGGTATGTCAATATGACAATTTGATATTAACATAATATTTAAATTCCAAAGCCTCATTTCTCTGAATAACTAAAATTATTTTTAAAATTGTATCTGATTTGTTAACAACATTTTTGGAAGACCAGTAACTTGAATCTGACTATTGATATCTAGTAAAATTGACTTTGAGGCCTGCTAGAATTACCTTTATTCATGCCTGATAATCAAATAACTTTATTCTCTCTTCATTTGTGCTACCTACATACTCTCACAAAAAAATTTGCTGTGTATTCACTTAAAAATGAATGAGATTTTTAAAATCTCATTTTGTTTTCTATACCCTTCACTGGAATTAGAACACAATTTTTTGACCTACCTTGAGGAAAAAAAGAAAAGTTGCAGAATTTTTAAAACTTATTTTTCCTAGGTATGTTCTAATGACTGGGTAAAGACTTGTACTGAATTCTTATAAATGTAAAAATTAGTACCTTAAAGAGAATCATTTAGTGTTTCAATATTAATGTGGTATGTATGACTATATGACATGTCAGCTAAGACATCTACAAAGCTGTAATACTGAGCAAGATTTTAGAAAAACACCCTTACTAGATTTGAATTTTCACTAAGAAAAGGCCAAGTGATTTGCTTATTTTTTGCCTCCAATAATTTCACAAGTGTTTCCACAGTCTTGATTACTAAGTTCATTATATAATGTAGAGGTAATAAGATATCTTATTCTAGCATAGATACAGACCTGCAGAATTGCAGAATTTTTAGATGTGCAACTCAGAAACTCCTACTTTTCTTGTATTAAGATAGAGTTTAAATGTTTTCCAGCATATAAATCTCATGAAATGAGAGACCTCAGACCAAATTATATTTTTAATCAAAAATATCATTTTAAGCCCAGAATATATTGAGTCTACATAACAGATGTGTTCTATTTTAAATTATTGATCAGTTAAATTCCATTTAGCACTTATAATATTGGTTTGTAATTTTCCACGAAGTCATACATCCCCATTGCACTACAGATTTGAAGGAAGAAGCTCACCTTTTCTGTCTTTGTATCCACAGCAGTGTTCATCATAAATATTCCACAGAGGTCATAACATCTTTGTTTTGACAGTTTCTCACCTGCATTGCCAGAAATTTTGTAAGTGTCTTGGACCAAACACTCTAAAAATTAACCTTCAACTTAATCACTTTTAAAGAATGATTCTGAATTCTTAAGTAATCTAGCATACTTCATAACAAACAAATGTAAGCCAGAATTTCACCAGAAGCTAGTAGTCTATGTAGTGTCTCCATTTAAGAAAACAGTAACTGTGAGGCAATTATACATAACCCAGATTATTGGCGCTGTATTATGAAATAAGCATCCAATTGCAATTTGAATAAGTTTTTGAGTAACAAATTTGATTCATACTAGAGGTTGCATCCTCTATAAAGAGCTTCTAATTACAAGTTCATCTAAGTCCATATACCCGATTATTTATTGGACAGATATTGATTAAATATTTGTGGAGAATCTATGTACTAGACACTGGAAATAAACATATGAATGGAACATATTTCTTGTCCTGAGAAAAACTGGAAGTCTAGTAAGAAGGGCAGACCCAGAAGCAGACTGTTTTAGTAGGTGTTATGAGTCCAACAGACAGAGAACAGGGTCAGGGCCCTCACCCAGTCTGACAGGGAAGGGCATGGGGCGTGGTCAGGGAAGTTCACTCAGAGGGGACAACTATGCTGAGTTGTACAAATGGGTCTGGAACTAAGTGCTCTGTCTCATGCCTGTAATCCCAGAACTTTGGGAGGCTGAGGCGAGAGAATCACTTGAGACCAGGAGTTCAAGACAAGCCTGGACAGCAACGTGAGACCCCTTCTCTACAAAACCAGGAAAAATTAGCTGGATGTGATGGTACACACCTGTATTCCCAGCTACTTGGGAGGCTGAGATAGGAGGAATACTTCATTTGAGTGCAGGAGTTCGAGGCTGCAGTGAGCTGTTATCCTGCCACTACACTCCAGGACTCCAGCCTGGATGACAGAGTGAGACTCCGTCAAAAAAAAAAAAAGAAAAAAGAAGAAAAAAAAGCATGAGTTTGAGAGGAGGATGAGGAATAGGGGTATTCTGAGTAGCGGGCCTGCAAACGTGAAATGTATGTGGAAAGTGGGGGATACCATGGCCCATGGCAGGTGCATCATAAGTTAGGAGTCTGGATAGGCTGCATCAAAGAGCACAAACTCCAACCTATAATCAATAGAGACTGTGAATAGATTTAATGTTGAGGGAGTCACACTGCCCTATGTGAGTCACAACGTCTGCAGGTGTGATTGATTTCTTTCCACAATCTTGTTTTAGTGTGACTGTGGAGAAGTTTGGAGTTTAACTGGTTTATATCCTCTGTATGAGCAACATGTTTACCCAGGAGCTCTTAGAATCCCTGTGCTATGTGTAAAATTCAGTCTATTGACTGGGATAGCTCAGTGGTCATTGATCCAAATCATTTTTTTCCTTAGAGCAGGCTCTGTTCTTTAATTCTATTGAGCCAATCTTTCATTTTAGAGAGAGGTCGTTAATCTCATTTTGAATGTTTCTGCTGGCATCTTATTTTGTTCTTGTTCAGGCACCTATGCTTCTGCTTTAAGTGTTTCATTCTCACATCTAGCATTCTTTCCCTTATTATTTTAAGCACATTGCTCTCATGTATTTAGTTTTTGCTCAGTTTTCTCATGCCCTCTTTCATGTCCTGTTTTTTCAGCAGTCTAAGACCACATCTTCTGCTTCCAGTGGGGTCTTCATTGTGTTGTACTTTCTTCTTCTTTTTTTTTTTTGAACTGGGGTCTCACTCCATCGACCAGGCTGGAGTGCAGTGCCATGCTCGTGGCCACCCCAGCAGCGACCTGCTGGACTCCGGTGATCCTTCTGCCTCAGCCTTTCAAGTAGCCTGAACTACAGGTGCACGCCACCATGCCCGGCTAATTTTTGATTTATTATAGAGATGAGGTCTCGCCAAGTTGCCCAGGTGAGTCTCTAACCAGCGGGCTCAGGCAATTCACTCACATTGGCCTCCCAAAGTGCTGGGATTATAGGCTAAGCCACTGAGCCCAGCCTGTACTTTTCTCTTCTATGTCTTTCTTGAGTTCTGCAGCTCACTTAGAACCTCTTCCTTTTCCTTATAATGATTTATGTGATTCCTGTGGGGCCAGTCACTGGAGGTGGCCCCACAACTGTGTTCTTCTCTGAAGAGGTAAAGCCCCCCTTCCCTCCCTCTCCTCTAAGCTGGGTACAGAAGGCAGAGATAGAGACATTCTGAATGTTCCCAGCCCAGGCACACAGGAGGCTTTTCTCCCTCTTGGAAAACACATGACCATCTATGTGAATGTCTAAGTGTAATTTTGTTTCCTAAATAAAATATTTAAAGAGTAGATGTCAAAAGACGCAATTATTCTAACAGAGTTTAAACTGTTTTCAAGGGAAGACAAAAATAAATGCATTTACCTACTGTAAGTTTTTTATCTTGCGTTCATTTCAAATTACAAATATCAGAGTCAAATACTCTGTAAGAAAAATTACATACAATGGCTGTAGGTATCAGGAAGAATCTTATGCCAGAGTACTTCTCCACAACAAATAGTTTTCAACCATTTTCTCTCTCCTAATATCTGAGGGACACTCACATCCACCTGCAATTTTTACTCACATCCACCTGTAATTTTTACTTACACTTGCAAGTATGCTTGAGAGTAGAGAACGGGTTGTATGGATCAGGGTTGGAGATAACCTCTGAGGTGTGAATTAGAGTTTCTAGGGTGCCAGCATATCTTAACCCTTGCCTAACTGGTGATTGCTGACTCTACAAATCACATTTAGTCAATTTAGAATCCGAAATCTAGACAAATACCAAAGCCAAGAGCATTCAATTACCATCTTCTTTATGTTGACTTTTTGTGAAATAAGTCATTGGATAGAGTTTTTATTGAGTCAGAGATCATTGGAGAAGCAGCCTCCACCCCTAGTTCAAGAACAAGTTAAACATTCCAGGATCCTGATGGCATAAATTTAATTCCTATTTAACCATAGAGATTTGCAAAACAGAAACAGGAAATATTCTAAATTAATTTACAAAGAGCTCTGGTTCTCAACCTCAGAAGTACAGTACAATCCACTACAGCTATTTCCAGGACTGTTGGGGAGGAAGTGGCTGAACTCAGAAACCTGTTTTGAACAAGTGGTAAGTAGGGATCCCAGCTGATGTAAATCAGAAAACTGAAATTCTCATCAACAAGGGTACCTGAATAATCAATGTTTGTATACCTAACCCTGAATTGTACCTCACATCTTTATAATAAAAAATAATAATAAAACAATAAAACAAACAAAAACACTGAAACTGACATTTTAAGCTGAAGAATCTACAGTGAAAGCTCCTGGCTTCCTCTCTCAAATAGAATGAACTTTGGTATCTCACAGGGAATGAACCTTCATTTTACAACAAATCACTTTCTCAGAGTTTATATAAAACCTCCAAGGTGAGAAATGCCGTGTTTTAAACCTTCTGATGAAATGCTATTCATCTTGTAATAAATGACTCCACTTGACTGTGGAGAATCCATGTGTGAGCCTCTACATTCTTCCTACACTTGCCTTGGAGCAGAGTTCAGCAATTCTCTCCCTTCTAAAAAAAATGTACTCTTCAAAGCATCACTGAGAAATGGTTATTTTATTAGTAATTCTATAGGGAAGAACAAAGACTTTTAAACCCTGTTGTGGAACACAGAACTCTCCAATCCCTGTTAGACGTGTCTCTTGTGCCCAGACACCCCTCGGGAGCTTCCTTCCTAAAAGGTGCCCACCTACAGTCAGAGCTCTGTCACCTCCTGCTCCCATCCACTTGCTGTGTCATTGCTCCAGGATGACTCTGGCTGCTGGACCCCTGTGTTAGTCCATTTTGTGTTGCTATAAAAACATACCTGAGGCTGAGTACTTTACAAAGGAAAGAAGTTTATTGGGTTCATGGTTCTACATGATGCCAACATCTGCCTGGCTTCTAGTGAATTTCAGAAAGTTTTTACTCATAGCAAAAGCAAGAGGAGCATCCATGTCACATGGCAAGAGCAAGAGCAAGAGAAAGAAGGTGCCAGGCTCTTTTTAACACCCATGTCTTGCATGAACGCATTAACCTGGGGAGGACACCAAGCCATTCTTGAGGGATCCAGTCTCATTAGGCCCCACCTCTGACACTGGGGTCACATTTCAACATGAGATTTGGAAGGATAAACATCCAAGTCATATCACCGCCATCATGCCCATCATGTCAACACATTACAAATGGCATTCTCCTTAGAAGGCAACAAGGAAAATGAAAATATTTTTCTGTCAAGTTGAATCTTCTTTTTCCACAAGAAGTTATATGTATCAAAATATATTTGAAAACAAATCTATGTTCACATAAATTATTCACATCTATCTTCCAAGCTGAATTATATGTTCCTCCAGAAGTCTACATCGTTTTCATTTTTGCAGTCATAAAATTGACCCTTATATAAATGTTAGATTTAATTTTTTTGAGTGGAAATATTGCTTCTTTTGAGGTGGATATACATATATACATTAGGAGCCTCAAATTTATATCTCAGAACTGGGAAACCTGTTCTCTACACTAATACACTGACAGTTGTTGTCAACAAAATACCAAATGTTCAAGCCCGGAATTACAAAACCGATCTGTGTTATATGAATTGACCAGCCTGGGAACACCGTAGGCTCAGTCCTCCATTCAGTCAATGTGTCAGAATTCCTCCAGGACCCTTGATGCTCATCAATATCTTTTTGGAAATGTTTCTGGATTTGTTCTACCTTCTCTATCTTTGGTGTCAATGGAGCTCCAAGCAGGAGGTGCCGAATGGTAGAAACCAGCTCACCATTCTCACTTCAGACTTCTCATCCTGATGTCACCACCTTCATCATGGCTGAGGTAGGAAAATAGAACTGGGTTTGTTCTTATCATCTTGGCATTGAATTTGAAATTTATCACTTTATTTATCCCACAATTATCTATTAGATATATCTTTTGATATATATTTTTTTCTTTAAAAAGATGTAAACATAATTCCCCAGACCCATAATTTAAAAATGTGAAGAAATCCAAGATGTTAAGCCTTTGTCAGACCTGGAATTGGCAAATACTTTTTCCCAGTCTGTAGGCTGTCTTCCTGCTCTCTTGATGATTTCTTTGGCTTTGCAGAAGCTTGTCAGTTTAGTGAGGTCCCACTTGACTCTTATCCCTTATGGCCTGTGAGTTTCGAGTTTTGTTCAGGAATTTGATGCCAGTTCCGATTTCCATGAGTGTATGTCCTTCATTTTCTAAGGTTCTTATGGTTTGAGGTTTTACATTTAGGTCTCTGATCCATTTGGAGTTAATTTTTGTGTATGGGGATAGATAGGGGTCCTGTTTCAATCTTTTGCATGTGGTCAGCCCGTTTTCCCAGCACCATTTACTGAATAGGTTCTCCTCTCCCCAGTGATAGGTGTGGAGTAAACATCTGTCTGGGGATGGGGAGACACCTATTATCAACAAGGAGGCCTAAATGAAGCATATTTGTATACCTAACTCTTAACTGTACCCCACAATATCAAAATAAAAAATATTGATACAAAAAAATTTAAAAATTAAAAAAAGAAAAAAAAAGTGAAGAAAAAAGAATCCCAAAAGAGGCACAAAGAACATGCTCTTAGCATCCAGGGACGTCACTGCAGTATAATCTCCACAAGACAGAAGTGATCATCTTTCACTGTTGTATTTTTACTCCAGTAACTGCAATCTCTTGAAGTTTGGGAGACATTAAACCAGATATTTCCCATAATTTGTTCATTCCCAAGAGAAAGTTGCATAAAATAAGTAATTCTCATTTTATTTACACTATTTTAAAAAATAATCTTACAATAATTTACCTTTAAATTTTATTTCTCTTATCTCGCAAACATTTCCTAAAAATTCACCGCATTTAATAAAAAATTTTTCCTGAAAATGTGTTTACAAAGAAGAGTATTTTGGCAAGTGTCAACTAAACTAAGAGTAAAGAGTCAATAGTGACATTACAACTTTTCATTGTTGGTCTTTCTCTTCCTTGCTTGACATTTAACAAAAGGCACTTCCAATTGAAAAGAACATGTCAGGAAAGATAACGACTGAAAGAGGGTATTGTATGACATTCAGGAGCAAGAGCGGATCCACACCTGCAATTCCTTCCCCCCCACTCAGACATGCCTGTCACTGGCCCCAGTATCTCCAATGGCTTCTGATCTCTGTCTGGATGCCGTGATGTGAGGAAGAAGGCAAGAGGAAGTGGGGGAAAAAATCCAACAAGGGTATATTAAGTATGTGTAAAATTGTACAGTGAAGTGCTATTGGAATTAAAATAATAATTAAAAGGCTGAATAATCAAAGTGCCGAGAAATAATAAAAATCACTCTAGGGATTATTTTGTGTCATGTCTGGCTCATCTTGGGTACTTTAAAGTAAATATTTTTGAATAAATGAGTGCTTCTTGGCTGAATTTTTGTCTCTTCCATTAGAATAAGGTCAAGGACTAAGCCTTGTTCTCCTTCTCCTGTCTACATGTGAACATGTGGGGTCTGGTAATCTGTGTTGACAATTCCCCCGGGATCTCAATGCACACTGATGTTCAAGGACTGCAGTTCTGTTTTGTCTTCTTCACAGTTTTACTAGCACCTGAAACTACCATCTTTGACCACTAGAAATGTGATCTCTAGGAAAGCTACTAGTCTTTAGTTATTTGTTGCAGAATCTCCAGGAGTTGGGTGAGCAGTGTCTGACATAAGACAGGTGACCAGTTGACATTAATTAACACACTGACTGCAAGTATTTTAACATCAGCTTGGTTTCAGCATGAGAAATGAATGATCTAAATTGTAAAATTGACTCGAAATTGACCCACATTTCTTACATATCATCTTTAGACAAACACAAATATTTTCTGTTTACTTTAGTACTGAGAAATTAGGTTTTATGCTTTTTTTTTTTTTTTGGAGTCGAAGTGTCCTGTGTCTTCCAGGCTGGGGTGCAATGGCATGCTCACGGCCACCACAGCCTCGACTTGCTGGGCTCAGATGATCCTTCCATCTCAGCCTTCCAAGTAGCTGAAACTACAGGCACGCACCACCACGCCCAGCTAATTTTTTGATTTATTGTAGAGATGAGGTCTCGCTAAATTGCCCAGGCTAGTCTCGAACCCTGGATTCAGGCAATGTTCTCGTCTCTGCCTCCCAAATTGCTGGGATTATAGGCTTGAGCCACCACACTCGCCTTTATAATTTTTATGGAATATGTTTTTCAACATGTTTTAGGAAATGTTAAATTGAAGTGTTTTAGATTTATCAAAGCTTATTTTAATTGTAATTAGTGCACATAGAGCCAGCGTGGAAACCCTCCCTTGAAACCTTGGAGCTCTATAGAATCTTTGACTTCACCAAACTTATTCTGTAATATAATGGTGAATGCAAGTGAATAACCCAGGCCATATGAGAAGCAGTATAATCATCTTATTTGCGTCCCCAGAAATACAGATGGAGGGTCAGTACAATACAGTTCAGTGTCTGATGAAATCAGCCCCATAAGGGGCACACTTGTCTCCTAAATTCCCCATAATAAAGTAACCCCATGTTTTATTTTTAAGAGGCACAACTTATTTGATTAATTTTATGGAAATGCTGGGGATTCAGAGTAGTATTATAAAGTGCCCTCCAAACACTCTTGCCAGAATCAGAGATAAATTTATTCTGTTTCCATGGGCTAATTAGACTATTCTTTTTGAGACAATAAATCTTTTTGAAGAACTGTGTATGTGTGTGTGTGTGTGTGTGTGTGTGTGTGTGTGTTTATAGTATATATAAATGTGACAGAGACAAGTATCATTCTAATCAAAATTAATAGACCTTTTTAGTCCTTTTCATCCAAATATAATAAAAATTAACATTGTTCTATTTCATTAGAATTTTTTTTAGAAATCAAATGTTAAATATCAAACCAAGACCCAAACACCTCTCTCATTCTCTGTTTTGCTTTCCTAAAGTTGTTATGTATCCTTCTGTACATCTTTATTTGAAAAAAAAAAGTTGACTACATATATAAATGGGTAAAAGTAAGTTTGTTTTAAAATTGTATATAAAGGGTACACAAACACACACACATATATGCGCATACATAAACACATTCTTCTAAAACTCACAACAATGTATTAACCTACATTCACATGAGAGATGCTGTTAATTAATACAGATGCTGTTTGGTGTTTTTGTGTAGGACTATAACACAGTTTTTATTATAAGTAGTGCTGCATGACACTAGGAGACAATTTGCTATGGGTTCTGTATATCCTTTCAGTGAGATGCTCTTCTCTTTGCTACAGATCATGCTTCTAAGACATCTATGTAGTGAACCACCTTGGAAGAAAGAAATAGCATCTTCTTCCTGTACAAGAGATGGGTTTGCCTGCAACCTGGGTGGTGGAGATAGCATCCACCTTCGGAACAAAGGCAGGCATGCTAACTGCCCGACTGGATGATGTCTCTTCCTAGAGTAGGTCAGCAGATCACTAACCTTTAGAAAAGATACAGGTCCCAGAGCTTAGGTTTCCCTTCCTGTGACTCAGACCACTGAATGTGCAGCTCTCACTGAACAGACTGCTCTGCCCTGTGAGGGTGTGTTGCTCAGGGAACCAACTCAGAACTGATGTTCTCTGTTGGCTCATGCAGTAACTTGGGATAAACCACCTTTTGTCTTTGAGCCAGGAGTCTTATGTCTTCTTCCAGCAACCCTGAAACCAAGGCAAGCTCACTGGTTAGTGTCCAAGTCTATAAAACCTGAGACCCTTCACAGTTCTTCACCAGGGAACATCTTTACATGTGTCTCCTTATTTACATGGGTAAGAGTTTCTCTGGAGCACACATCTAGGAGTGAAATATGCAAACATATTTCAAACTTTTGTTTATGTTGTCAAACTGACAAGAAAATGTCAATATTTTCTAATTCTCATTAGAACTGATTAAAGTTTATTTTTTCAACGTCTTCCATATCATTATTAGCAAACTTTACATTATTTTTTTCATAAAGATACATTTTATAGACATATAGGTATACTGAAAATCCTTTAATAGTTTCTCAAGTTGCTCTGTGTTTAGTATATCAAAGAACATTTCTAAAGAATGAGGTGCATTTTTTATATTTTAGTAATTCGATGGACCCATCTTTAGTTATTTTAAATATATAATTCTTTAGAATACTTTGGATAAGATTCACAATGTGTATCAATAAAACAATTTGTTGAAAAGTAGATTTTTAAATGAATTTTTAACTTTTTTAGTTCTGAGACTAAGAAGAGTTAAGTTAAAACCATTTCTTTCATGATTCTTAATAACTGTCATCAGCTTATATAAGAATTACTTGAAGATCATTTCATTAAACAAGAAGAACCTGAAAATTGAACACAAGTTCCAGCTCAGGAGTGAACTCTTGTTTGTGGATGGTGACCACAAAGGCATGCCAGCTAGTATAGGGCCAGTGTGCACTCAGAAGGTGAGAGCACTGGATCCTACTCAGATGGGTGGATATGATTGCATTCTTGCTACCACTCTGCTGATTCAGATTAAGGGTCACATGACAGCCTGTCAGCCATTCCAAAAACTGGGAAAAACAGTGATAAAATGCCCATTAGCCAGAAAAATAGGAATTTTTAAGGGAATGCCATGTACTGATAACCTGTTGCCCTGTTGCCCTGTTCTGAAGCACTGGAAACATTTTACAATCAACCAATATTTTCTATTTATTAATTCATTTATCTTTCAAGTAGCTTAGAGGGTGCAAGTGGTTTTTTGTTACATGGATGAAGTGCATAGTGGCGCTTTTTAAGTTGAAATCATCAGCCAGGCTCAGTGGCTCAGCCTGTAATCCCGCGTCTTTGGGAGGCTGAGGTGAGTGGATTGCCTGAGCCCACGGGTTCGAGACCTGCCTGGGCAACTTGGCAAGACCGCATCTCTACAATAAATCAAAAAATTAGCTGGGCGTGGTAGCGTGCGTCTGTAGTTCCAGCTACTTGGAAGGCTGAGGCGGAAGGATCGCCGGAGCCCAGCAGGTCGAGGCTGCAGTGACCAGGAGCAGCCACTGCCCTCCAGTCTGGGAGACAGAGTGAGACTCCAACTCAAAATAAATAAATAAATAAAAAATAAAAATAAATTGAAACCATCACCTCACTAGTGCACATTGTATCAATAGGCGATATTTCTTCCATCACCCTTCCCCTACTCTACCCACTCTGAATCTTTGGTGTTCATTATACCATTCTACAAGCCTTTGCAGACCCTTAACTTAGCTCCTGCTTATCAGTGAGAACATGTGGTATTTTGTTTTCCATTCCTGAGTTACTGCAATTCCATCCAAGTTGCTGCTAAAGATATTATTTCATTCTTTTCATGGCTGAATAGTATTCTAGGGTGTGTGTGTGTATAACATTTTTAGCCACTTACTAGTTGATGGGCACACAGATTGATTCCACAATCCTACAATAGAGATATACTCCTTTTAAAAAATGCATACATACGTGGAGAATAGAGGTTAAGTGATAACTCACATCCACGGTTAGTTAAGCCTTGCTAATTTTCTTGGTAAATCTTCACACCAGGTAGAGTGTACATTTTTTTTTAAAAGAAACTTTAATCATGGATATGATAGCAACAAAAGTGAAAGATTTTGTAAAATAAACCAAATAGGATGATCAGCCATGCATATCTCATAATTATTCTGCTATCCCAATATCAATCTTTAGTTACAAGAGAAAAGCCACTTTCTTTTCTATTGTGGGTTTACTTTTTCTCCTGACCTTTATCTTTCTAAGTCAATTTCTCTTGACACTGTGTTTATGTGTGATCCTTACCTGTATTTACTTTAAAGTTTAAAATATTTGGAGTCTTTTAACCTAATTTTTAACCTTTATCATCAACAGAGGGATTTTTAAAAGACTACTTTTTTCTAGGTCCATTCAATCAGAGAAAATAGAGATTGGAGTTCACTGTTACCATAGGCTTAAAATGATATTTATCTTCTTGGTTGGCTTAAAAGCATTTAAGGCTAGAAATATAACTGAGTTTGTTACAAAAAGTCATGAATTTATTGTGAATTGTGGATTCTCTAGGAAAACATTGAAGTCAATAATCTTGAAAGCACAATTTTAATACTGAAATTTAGGACATGCCATGAAGTACATGCATTTTATAAGCTGAGACTATATTGTGCTTCATAGAACTTTCCAAGCATGGCAATCATCTGCTGCTTATTTTTGGCGAAAAGAGTCATTATGAAAATTTTATGCAATTACCAAAAATACCTTACTTTATTATTATGTTCTTAGAGAATCAATAATCCGCTATGCCTCTTTTAAGAGACAAATACGACAAATACATGGAGATAGGTTTGACAGAATATGAAAATTAAATAAAGCTGCTGTTTCTTTGGAATAAGTTATCATCAGACCAGCTTCAATCTTCTTCATATTTATTTTTGGTGTATTTTTAAAAATTATTAAATAAATTTTTCAAAGCCAAAAGCAAAATGAGAAAAACTACTCAATTCATAAGTTTGGAAGAAACTTTAAGTAGTAACTAAGTATTCCTAGAGCTTTCCTGGGCAACTTCTTTGAATGTAATAACCTTAAGTGAGACAATTTTTCAGACAAGGAAGATATTGGAACAAATCAGTCAGCAAAGTTTAGAATAGGGAATAGGGTTTGCCATGTGACCGCAGGAAAATTACCCCTAAACAATTCTGTGTCAGATTGCTCCCCTGGGTTCAGTTTTGCTTTAACACAATAAAGAACCTGCTTTTTCTACCAAATCTCACTTGAATTTATAAATCTTGCTCTGAATGGTTCTTGCATTTATTTTTATTTTGGGGTCGTTTCTTTTTCTTTTTTTTCAGAATTCTATCTGTGATTGCATTGGAATAAAATTAATAGTTGTTTCATGTAAGTGAAGAAGAGAATGTGAATAAACCTAAAATTATTACTGGGTTAGCTGATATTTCTATTGTTTGCAAATGCACTTCAAATTTAAAATTGTTATGTTTCTAACAAACTTACATCTCTCACATATTTTAAAATATTAATAAAATAAATATATTATAAAATATTACACAAAAATACATAGTGTGTACATTTGAGTATATTCTAAAAATGTTCACATTCTACATTTGGGAATAAATGTCCTCTTTACGCATGGCATTGAGAATGAAATTCAGCAGTGAAATCTGCCACTTCAGATTGCAGGGGCAGAAATATGTGATACATTTCCTCACCTATCCTAAGTATCGCCACCACACCATTATAGCAAAAGACAGATTAACAAAGAACAGTTTAACACATTTATTTAATCATAGCTTTTTGTGGCACAAAGGCCTTCAGAATGAAGACCCCAAAATACAGGAGAGGCTATCTGATTTTATGCTGAGGTTCAGTGAGACATGGAAAACTATCTAGAAATATGACTGAGAAAGGGGGACACAACCTGATGGATTACCGACTACTGTGCTCTAACAGTAATAGACTGATGGGGAAACCCAGCAGCAAGGCCTGTCTGCTTAGTTTCTTCTAGACCTACCTATGTTTTTGTTGTTGTTGTTGTTTTGTCTCCCCCCGCCCCCCGCTACTTCTCAGATATGGGGAAAGACATTCACTGGAATGGAAGTCTTAAGATCTGCAATCAAACAAGATAAGACAGATAACTTATTCATGACCAATTCTTGCACAGAAAGGTGGAGAAAGGTTAGAGTGATCACTTTTGGCTTTAAGGCTGGCGTCGGAAAACAGGGGTTCTCATTTCTATGACCAACTTTGGGAAAGAGAGATTCTAGTTTTTATGACTAGCTTCAAAGGAGGATGTGGGGACAGAGATAGGAAGGAAGGGGAAGGTCAGAGAGAAACGTTGCTTCTGAGACTTTCACTTTGGGGTATCATTCTCCCAGCCTCAACATATCTGTGAAACAATTCCACGCTTACAAAAAGCCTGCTGAAAGGGCGATTGGATTCTCCACCAAAATGTATATATTTGAAGGCTAGGCAAGCACAAGTAGAGATTATTAGACAGGATTTCAGCAGTATCTTCTTGATAAATTGCTTCTCCCAGCTCTCTGTTGTCCAGGGATATTAAAAGAAAATAAATAAAACACTTAGCAACTGCAAGCTCCAACAAGGTGCATCCCAAGTTTCACAGTCTTCTTGTTTCCATCATGCTATATATATTCATTCATCTTTTCCCATGTGTTTTCTCATGCCTGGTTTCATTTGACACTTATGAGAAACTTGGAAAGTAGGAAAGACAGAAACAATTCTTAGTAAGGAAATTGAGTTCTGGTCTTTAGGTGACTTTCAAATTCTACCAGATAATAAATAGCACAACCAAGACAGGTTGACGCTTCTGGGTGATAATTCTGTGCTTTTTAAAATTGTCCCCACAATTCAAAATAAAAAAGGATCCTATATATCAAGGATTAACAAATATATGGCCCATATATTATTAGCTCCCCTTCCAAATCCCATGTCACAGGGTATTGAAAATTTTCCAGGGTCTGTACAATCTCACGATTGTTCTCAGCTTCACATTCTAGGCTACTCTTTCTATGAAGAGCAGTTGGAGCAAAGTTGTAAACTTATTTTTTATTTTAGTTATAAGCTAAAGTAACTAATAGATATTCTACTCACTATATGGCAAAAAAAACTGATAAGGAAAATGTATTAACATAATGATTTCAGGAAGTAAGAGAAATATGTGAAATGATATAAAAAACATGCAACCTCCTGTGGTTGTCTTTTAGAAACAGGGTTCTCAGTTTGTCAACTTTAACATATTCAGAATGGCTTGCAAAATACCAGCGTGGCAAAGAATAATTGCTTTATCACTTCTTCTTCATGTGCATGACAAGGCCCATCCCAGTCTAGTTTCTAATAAATGAACAACTTTCATGAAAAGGGTAAAATTATTGCAGGCATAAACATTACAGAAACCTCCAGCAAGTAGGTGAAATCTGTGGCTTTTCCTTCTTTGGGGACATTTTTACTGACCGGTGTGTGAACCAGCTGGGCCCGAGCATCATTTAGAGATGCTCAGTCTCTCTTTCAGTGTCTTCTCTACATTTTATTCATTCCCATCTTTATTGAGCAATTATGATATATAAAAACTAGGCTAGGGAGTAATGGTGATTGATTGTAAGGAATGAGTGCCATGTCTCACAGGAAGTCACAATGTTAGCTGTTGAGGATGAGACATAAATTGTCAACATTGTAAGGCTAAGTATAGACTTTAAAGGAAAGAGACTTAGACACAAGGCAATAAATGGTTTTATAGCCTATACTCACTGGAACAAGGAAAGTGCCACAGATCTGAGTTGTGTTACCCAATAAAAGCTGAGTGAAAAATGTTAATTAGCAGAGATGCCCTTGGCTAATCGCCTTAAAGACACATTGTGTTATAAAACAAATTTCTCTTTTCAGTTTTACAAGGAATGCCTGTGGACACCTGAAGCATAAAACTCACATCATCTTTTGACACAGGCGTCAGTTGCTTGGGTGACACAGGACAGCTCTGACTTGCTTTGGATTTAACGCCCAAAACCATCTCCCCCAAATTAGTTTGGGGTTGTCTTCCTAAAGAAGCCTAAAACAAGTTCATGAGAATATATTGAAAAAATATAAATAAAAACAAAATATTTTCCTAGCCCAGAAAGCCACTCTACAAAGGTAGCAGAGAAAAAAATATTTTTATTATTGATTAAGCATTAAAACAGAATGTGATTTGTGACACAGACAATCTGCTAAGAGATTGCAAAGACAGAAAGGAATTGCACTATTTTAGATCATCAAACAGATGTAACACATCTGTGCATGTTGTCCAGATAAACAACAACCAGTCCTCAAGTAAGAGGACTGGACAGCAACCTCTGTCACACATAGTTTATCCTAACCTACTTGGTAATTGGAGTGACCATCATGTTGGCTCATTAGCTTCATCCAGAGGAAAAACAAATTTGCTTTGTCATTATGACTTGACACAATTTTGCAGTTTGGAGTCAGGTATCTCCGAAGTTAGGCTCCTACCCTTCCATAGAACCTGGGAGAGAAGGGCTCTACCACTCCTGATGTTTACATTTATTTTCAAGAAGTGGCTCCCCAGGTCCTTGAGAAAGGCACTCCTGGGTCCAAAAGTTGCCAAAAGACTTAATTAGCCTCTAAAAAGGTTTGGTTGATAAACAGGAGAATTGTATGCTGAACTTAGTCAAGCCTGTCTGACTTATTTCAGTCAACAAATGAGAAGTGAAAACTTTTAAGATCATAGTTTCAACAGTATTCCTTCCACTTGCTTATATGAGCCCTGAAATATTGTGTTAAAGAGAGGTGCTGTAAGAATGTTTAGAATTCCAAATTAGGTCATGAATTATAATGGCTTATCTGCTTTTGCATGCATGAGAAATAAACCTTCATGATGTTCAAAAAATATTTTTTGTATATTTCAAAGAGATTAAAAAGATCAGTCACAAATTTTCTAAAGTAAATGCTCTGAGTAAAAGGAAGGGTGGGAAAGTCTCTTCTCTCCAGATCAACAGGTAGGTTATACCTCCAATTTTTACTTGCATTTGACCTGAAAATAGTTCAACTGGAAGGTGATCCCAGGGAACAGAAGTGAGGAAACAAAGGGTGTGAAATAAGGAAAGAGGAAAAAGTCAGTACAAGGGTGCCTGGTTGAAGTTGCCAGTCAGACTTGGACAACTATCTGGTAGGCCCCTTGGGGACTGTGCAGCATGTCTGTCAGAGTGTCAGAGTTGCTTTCTGAGGGGGAGAGCTAGATCTGCCCACTATCCAGGGCACCTAATGGCTGGTGATTGCCAATCGAAGTTGAGGTAGGCAGAACTTGAAAACCATTCCCACACTCGAGGTTCATGGCCTGCTTCCAGACCTTAAAACATGACAAGCTGTCACTCCTGTTGACAGAGTTGGCAGTTTAGGCTAGGGAAACTTCAGGACTGTAGGAAAGTGCCAAGCTCATTGACATCTGCAGAAGTCATTTCAAAACCAGAAGTGCAAGCAAGCAACCTGGCTCTAAGAAACTTCACACCTACCTATTAGACTTTTATCAGAAACACCTGCAGTATTTTAATCTTTTTATCCAGGATTCTTGCAGTCAAGAGCCAACTACCAAGGCAAAATTAGCTTAGAGATTCCCAGGTGCCAAGGGTGACATAAGATGATCATGGCCTATTTTTACCTTCATGATACACCCGTTATAGTGGCATTAGCATTTTGGTGTTACAAAATGTCTACTCACCAGGGTGCCATGACAGTCTGGGTATGACCCAAAAAGGCCTAAAACTCCCCCCACCCCGTGACATGATGGAAGAGTAACAGAGACTCAGCCTTAAAACAACCCATTTCTAGGAAAAGCCCACCTTAAAACCCACTCCTTAACACCTGTAAAAGTTATAGATGAGAAAGCTGGGAAGATGGCAGCATAGCCAGTCAGAAGACACGATTTCCAGTGTGAGTGTATGGAAAACTTAGCATACGTGTTGGTGAGTAAGTAGGTGTGTGAGTGACTGAGTGGGAACTCGGAAACAAGTGGCCAGAACTTTCCTGGTGAAGTGTCTGGTACTGCCACTACTCTGCTTGGTCCCTAATGCTTCCCGGGATGTAGAAACCAAGTGCCATTTTAAAAAAAAATCAACAAAGCCCTTCTCAGGGAGAAGCTGTTGGGAGAGACTACCAGCTCCAAGCTCTGCTTCACCACTGCAGTGCCTGACTGAACACTGGCAGCAAGGACTGTGGAGGGAGCACAGCAAGGGAGCCCAGAGGCAGAGGCCCCTGGAGAAGATAAAGGAGGCTCCCTGCCACCATCTTGAAAACTGGGTAGGAAAGTGCTCTGGCTTGCTCACCACTGAACGACAAACCCAACCCGATCTCTGTGACCAGCAGATTAACTACTCAGAGATTGATCATGACCCAGAGGGAATATCCTGAAAGTATAAACTCTAGAGGGACAGGATGAGTGCTGAGTCTCAGGCATTCCACCCCCTACTCTGATTCAACCTTGGGACAAAGAGTGTGGCCAGAAAAGGATGAGGAAGACCTCCAAAGAGATCAGTGGTGAGTCTGAGTCTGACCCAACCCCCTCCTCCCCTGAAATCCTCTGAACATCAGAACCACATTGCTGGGGCATGACTAAGACGGATGAACCCAGGTAGTTTTGTTGTTATTCCTTTTCAGCATGTTTGAGTTCCTTGTAGATCCTGGATGTTAGAGCTTTGTCAGACAGTTGGCAACTTGACGCTTGATTAAATGGACTTAAAAGATACCTACAGAATATTCCACCCAAAAACTACAGAGTATACATTCTACTCACCACCACACAGAGCGTACTCCAAGATCGATCACATCCTCGGCCATAAAGTAAGCATAAACAAATTCCAAAAGATCGAAATACTGCCATGCACCTTCTCAAACCACAGTGGAATAAAAATTAATGTCAATACTAAGAAAATTCTCCTAAAACCCACAAAAACATGATCACTAAACAACATGATGCTGAGTGACTACCAGGTCAACACCGAAATCAAAACAGAAATTAAAAATTTCTGAAAACAAATGAAAATGAAGAAACATCAAAATATCTGGGATGCCATGAAAGCAGTTCTAAGAGGGAATTTATATCTCTGTGAACATGAAATAGGGACCAAGCAATTAATTCACAGACACCAACACCAAAAGTACAAGTTAGAAAAAGGAGAGGTTTATTAGCCAAGAGCTGAGCTGGTGACCATTTGCCTGCTGGACATAACAGTCCCACAGCAAGGGGCCCCCATTAGCTGTAGGAGCTTGCTTAAATGGGGCAAAACCACATTGAGACTTTCCAAGTGGGTCAAACCGCAACATCTTGGAGGCCTAGGTACTTTTCAAATAATGCTAGCGGGGTTCACAGAAGCAAAAAAAAAGCTGTTAAACAGTTTAACCTAGCCAGCAGGTGCTGTTGCCAGTTTCCAGGAAGGGAACTTGTTTAACTGTGCAATGGCTGAGTACATGCTTAACTGTGCAGAGGTTGAGTTTATGCTTAGCCTGATTTTTGACATTGTAGATGTCTTTTTAAGCCCCCTTCCACAAACACACATCAAGAAAATTGAAAGATCACAAGTTAACAGTCTAACAAATCATTCAAGGGATCTGGAAAAACAAGATCACTAAAACCCCAACTTTAGCAGAAGAATTCAGATCACCAAAGTAAAAGCCCAAATACAGGGCATAGAAGATAAAAAAAAATCACAAAACCAAAAGTTGGTTCCTTGAAAGATAAACAAGATTGATGGACTCCTAGTCAGAATGATCAAGAAAAAGAGAGTAAAGGCTCAAATAAACACCATCAGAAATCCAAAAGATCAAATCACAACAACAGACCCTGAAGAAATACAAAAGATTATCATAGATTACTATGCACACCTGTATGGAAACAAACTTGATAACCTAAGTGAAATGGAGGACTTTCTGACATCACACAACCTCCCCGGGTTGAAACAAGAAGAAATTGAGACCCTAAATAGACCAATAACCCAGGAAATTGACTTTGTCATAAGAAAACTACCTACAAAAAAAAGCCCTGGACCAGATGGTTTTCTGGCAGAATTCTACAAAATATACAATGAGGAGTTGATACCAATCCTATTGAAAGTATTCCAGGCAATTGAGAAAGATGAAATTCTCCCCAAATCATTTTACAAAGATAATTCACACTGATACCCAAACTGGGTAAAGATCCAACAAAAAAGAGAACTACAGGCCAATATCCCTAATGAACATATATGTAAAAAGCTTCAACTAGATTCTAGTAAATTGGATCCAAAAACACATCTCGAAAATCATCCACCATGACCAAGTAGGCTTCATCCCTAGGATCCAGGGCTGGTTCAACATCTGCAAGACCCTAAACATAATTAAATACATCAATAGATGTAAAAATAATAACCACATGATTATATCATTAGATGTAGAAAAAACTTTTGATGAAATCCAGAATCCCTTTTTGATAAAAACCCTCAAACACCTAGACATAGAAGGAACATACCTCAAAATAGTAAATGCCAACTATGATAAACCCAAAGCCAACATATTACTAAACAGAAACTGGAAACATTTCCCCTGAGAACCAGAACAAGACAAGGAAGTCCACTCTCACCCCTCTTGTTCAACATTGTGTTAGAAGTCCTAGTTAGAGCAATTAGATAAGAGAAGGAAATCAGGGGTATCCAAATAGGAAATGAGGAAGTTAAGTTATCCCTCTTTGCTGACGATTATAATCCCATACCTTGAAAATCCAAGAGAATCTGTCAGAAGCCTGCTTTCAATGAAAGGACTTCGGCAAAGTCTCGAGATACAAAATAAATGTGCAAAAGACTGTCTCATTCTTGCACACCAACAGCAAGCAGGCAGAGAATCAAATAAAAAGCACAATCCCATTTACAATAGCCAAAAAAAAGTGAAATACCTTGGCACTTTCCTAACCAGAGAAATCAAAGACCTTTACAATGAAAACTACAAAACACTGGTCAAAATCCAAGAAGACACAAACAAATGGAAAAATATTTCATGCTCATGAATTGGAAGAATCAACATTGTTAACATATCTATCCTGCCCAAATCAATCTACAGATTCAATGCAATACCCATTAAGTTACCAACATCATTCTTCTCAGACCTGGAAATGACAATACAGAAATTTATATGGAAATATATATGTTCATGAATAGCCAAAACAATCCTTAGCAAAAGAAATGAAGCAGGAGTTATCACACTTCCAGACTTCAAACTTTACTATAAGGCTACAAAATCAAAACAACCTGGTATTGGTATAAGGGCAGGCATAAGGACCAATGGAACAGAATATATTCTGGAAGCAAAACCCCAATTACTCAACCAACTCATCTTCAACAAAGCCTCCAACAACAACCACTGAGGAGAGGAGAACCTATTCAGTAATTGGTGCGGGGAAAACTGGCTGATCACATGCAGAAGATTGAAACAGGACCCCTACCTATCACACTACACAAAAATCAACTCTAAATGGATCAAAGACCTAAACATAAAATCTCAAAGTGTAAGAACCCTAGAAAATGCAGGAGATACCCTTATGGAAATTGGAACTGTCAACCAATTCCTGATCAAAACCCCAAATGCCCGTACCATAAGAGATAAGACAGACAAGTGGGACCTCGTCAAACTGCCAAGCTTCTACAAAGCAAAAGAAACCATCTACAGAGCAGGGAGACAGCCCACAGAATGGGAAAAAATATTTGCCAACTGTATATCTGACAAAGGCCTAACATCCAGGAACTCAAATGTGCTGAAAGGAAAAAAACAACAGCCCCATTAAAAAGTGGGCAAAATACATGAATAGACATTTCTCAATAACAGACTTGCGGGCAGCCAACAGACACATGAAAAAGTCTTCAGCCTCACTAATCATCAGAGAAATGCAAATCAAAACCACATTGAGATACCACCTAACCCTAGTAAGAATGGCCATCATTAATAAAACAAACAACAACAGATACTGGCAAGGATGCAGAGATAAAGGAACACTTCTACTTTGCTGGTGGGAATGCAAATTAGTGCAAACTCTTTGGAAGACAGTGTGGAAATTTCTAAAAGAACTAGACGTTGACTTTCCATATAACCCAGCAACCCCCCTACTGGGAATATAACTGGAGGAACTCAAATCATTCTACAAAAAAAAAAAAAAACCTGTACATGCATGTTTATTGCAACACTATTCACAATAGTAAATACTTAGAACCAACTGTGCTGCCCATCAAAACTGAACTAAATTAAAAAAATGGAGTACATATACACAATGGAATATTATGCAGCCATAAAGAAGGACAGAGACAGACTTTGCCTCAAATTGGATGGATCTAGAGTCTCTCATACTCAGTGATCTATCACAGAAACAAAGAACAGAGTACATGTTTTGACTGATATGCAGACCCTGAACATTTACCATAATGCTATAAGAAAGGGATTGGCAGTAGCAGGATACTGCAGGGGTGGGAGTTGGGGTGGAAACAACATCAACAGGTACAAGGTACCTGATCCCTAACCAGGCAAAGTGGGGACCAAACAGAGGCCCAAACTTTGCCTGTATGATGTCTACTTGTATACCTAATCCTGAATTGTACCCCACATCTTTAAAATCAAAATAAAATACAAAGAATAAAAGTTATAGCTTAGCAATAATAGTTCAATGCAGAAGTAGCAGCTTTCCATAGGCTGAAATCTCCCTTCTCTTGAAAGTGTACTCTCCTCTGCTAATAAAGCTACGTGTGTATCCCACTTCTCTTTGTGTCTGTTTGGGAATTCATTCCAAATGTGAACACAAAAACTTGTCATTGACCATCTCATACTGGGAGTAGTACTCTTTCTCCCAGTAACACCATAATATCATGACAAGATAGCATAGTTTACTCTAAGATATGGCAGTTATCCCATGCCTCTGAACTAGTGATATGAACCCACACGATCAGAACTTCTTGAACAATCTTTTTACATATCACAGCAGAAATTATGTTAAAGTCCAAGAGCCATCTGTAGGTCAATGCTGGTCACATAAGAAGGACGCTGGAAGTCTTAGGGAGCTGAGACAGCCCACACTGACAGTCACTGAGAAAAAGGAACCTTAGTCCTACAACTGCCACCAATGGAATTCTGAATTTTGAAAGAGCTCAGAAGCAGATTTCCCCCCTCAACTTTCTGGTAAGAGATCAGCCTGGTGATACTTTGATTTTAGTCCTGGAAGACCCTTAGCAGAGAAACAGTGGAGCCCACTCACAGAACAGTGAGATGATGAGTAAGTTGTTTTAATCTCACTTAACCTTATGTCTGTGGCACCTTGTACACAGCAAACAGAAAATTGGTACAGCCCCTCTCTCCTGCCTATGCAGGCTGTGTGCTCAATGTGTCCTGTAGCCTCAGACAAAGCAGACAGGCAGGGTGTGAGGACCCAATGAGCCTGAGTTGGGGGGAGGCAACTTTGTATTTGTCTGGTCTAACAAATCGGCTGCTATCCCTTGTGGTTAATCAAAGTTGCGAGATAGAAACTGTGAAAAATGGGGGCTTAATTTCTGAAATCAGGTTACAGGGAGACAGGTTGGCATCATTACCAAAAACCCACTCAAAGCAACAAAAACTCATTCCAGTATGGATACCCCAAATTCATAGTCCTTCACCTGCACCCAATTTAAGATTAAGAAGCCTGCCGGGCTCGGTGGCTCAGCCTGTAATCCCACGCCTTTGGGAGGCTGAGGTGAGTGGATTGCCTGAGCCCACGGGTTCGAGACTCGCCTGGGCAGGCGAGACCTCATCTCTACAATAAAATTAAAAAAAAATTAGCCGGGCGTGGTAGCGCACGCCTGTAATTCCAGCTACTCGGAAGGCTGAGGCAGAAGGATCACCGGAAACCAACAGGTCAAGGCTGCGGTGGCCGGGAGCGGCCACTGCACTCCAGTCTGGGTGACAGAGTGAGACTCTAACTCAAAAAAAAAAAAAAAAGATTAAGAAACCTGCATGCAGTTTAAGCATGACTCAGAATTTTCTGGTATGTGACCACTGATGTGAATTAAAGACTCCTGGTCATGTTGACATTTTTAGATAACATACATTTTGGAATTTACAACATGTTGCTTTACAGTTTTCCAGAGAAAGAGGCAAAAGATTGTAAATTTGGAAGGGAAAATCATACACTTAAGATAATAGTTTTAAATTGCTTTAAAACACAATTGTAGCAATCTCTTGTTTCCAGAGCCCTGGCCTAAAACAGTCTGGTGTCCTTGTACTCACAGATGGAAGGGAGGTGGTCAATGCCCAAATTAGGCTTTCAGACAAGCGTCTGCTGGCCTTGGACCATTCTCCGTATCTCCTAACTATCAGGTGGTCTGGCATAACCAGCTGTTTCTTCTTCGGCACCAGTGATGGCTTTTTAGGTAAGATTGACCTTCCAGACTAGTTGGTAAAGACTGTGTCAAGGGAGAAGGGAGAGTAGCCACATTCTTAGAGCCGTGTGGGTAAAAGAACAATGTGCATTTTAAATTCAAGCAGCTTCTACATTTAGCCCAATTCAGCTACCAAAAAAAAAAAAAGGTTTTTTGTGTTTTTTTTTGAGTTGGAGTCTCACTCGGTCACCCAGACTGGAGTGCAGTGGCCGCTCCTGGCCACTGCAGTCTCGCCTGCTGGGCTCCGGCGATCCTTCCGCCTCAGCCTTCCGAGTAGCCAGAATTACAGGCGTGCGCTACCATACCCGGCTGATTTTTTGTTTGGATTTATTGTAGAGATGAGGTCTCGCTGCCCAGGTGGGTCTCGAACCCGCGGGCTTAGGCAATCCACTCACCTCAGCCTCCCAAATGCGCGGGATTACAGGCTGAGCCACCGAGCCTGGCTCAAAAAAAGTTTTTTAATACACGTGTTTAACACTTTTCTAAATGACTGTGCTAGTAAAACCAAAATGGCCTATTTTGGGCTTATAACAACGAGAGTTCAGGTTTACAAGAAACTCCAGGGCAGTTGTGGCCAGAGGTGGGGCAGGTCCAGACAAGCATCTGCTGGTGCCCTTCCTTTGCCTCCACTGCTGTCTGAATCCTTCCACTACCACCTGATGTTCCTTGCCTCCTTCTTGCCATACTCTGTTGGCCAGCAGAGGAAAAATAAAAAGTTTTTCTATGTTATTGAAAATATTTTACTTGAGAATTGATTTTTTTTTTAAATTTAGATTTGGGGGTACACATGCATGTTTATTACATGGATGCATTGTGTAGTGGTGGAAATTGGGTCTGAGGTGGTCCATTCCCCAGATTGTGAACACTGTACCCCGTTGGTAGTTTCTGAACCCTAACACACGTCTCTGCAACTCCTTATTGGTTTCCCCACCGTCTATTATGCCTATCTTTATGACCCTTTCGCTCCCACATATGAATGAGGACATGTGGTGTTTGGTTTTTCTGTGTCTGAGTAAATTCACTTGGAAGGATGATCTCCAGAAATAGTTTCTACTTATAATACTCATTTATGTGTCCCATGAAAAGGGAGGCTGGAGACTTGGGCCTTTAGATTTGTATCATTCTATCTGGACTTCCCTGAGCCTGCAGATGCTCTGGGAACAGAGAGGCACTCTATTGGGAGTAGTAGAAATGAATGGACAGCAGACTCATTTCTAACTAGTAATACCCAGATGGGGTGTAGATTTAGCTCAGACTACAAGGCAGCATCTTCACTAATAGAGGTTTTTCTTTTCAGAGAAGCTTTGACTACCTCCAAATACACTTTCACTGAGTTTTTTCCTCCAGTTATGAGAAGAATCTTTATCATGGTCCCTGGCCTTCATGCCTTGATATGTGTGTCATGTAGGGGACGACCTGCTGGCTCTCTAGGACATGACATTCTACAATGCTCCCTGTCAGACTGGCAGCTATGTGTTCAATGGTTGATACCAGGTTTTCACAAGGGTTCTTCATTACTAGAGAAAGACCAAAGAGATAGTATTTTCTTGGGCAACACATGCAAGAAGACTATTGTCCATCACCTGAATTTTCAGAGATTCCAACTTGGTTAAACTGCAAAACCAACAGAATTGTGTTTTCTGGATATTGTCTTCCTCTTATTATATTTATCAAAATTGGACTTAATTTCAAGACCAGTGGAAGTTCAGGTGGAGGTCATAAACACTGTTAGGTTAGGTGACCAAAGGTGTAGTAAAATTGAATGTGCTCAGAAGTTGAATCAGTTAGGATAAGATAAGCTGTGCCACAGTAATAAATAAACCCTACATTGCAGTAACACATTGAAAATTTTTAAAAAGGGTTTTTTTTCTTCCCATTCACTTCACAGTGAGATAGATCTCAGGGTCTCTCTTTAATGACTTTTCTCTAAGTAGTGATCTAGAATCTTCTTGTCATAGAGCTCTACCTCGGGAACTTCCAAAATCAGTGCAGAGAGATGCTGAGAGATATTTTCCAGGGGAAGGCCTTGAAGTCCACTGACCTTAACTCATTCACACCGAGCCCTGATCTGACTGAGAGACTGAGAAGTGTGGTCTTTTCACATTCCCAGAAACACACATCATTGTCTCTGCCCCCGATATCTCCTGACAGATGTGTACCTTCTGAAGTTGAGCTTATCCAGATGCCTTTATTTGTTTCCTCTTGCTGTATAATACATCACTGCTAATTTAGTGACTTACAACAGCACATTTATTAGCTCATTGTTTCCATTGTCAGGAGTTGGGTATGAGCCAACTGGGTTCCACAGCTGGTCTCACTAGATACTGGCCTGAACATCCCTCTCACCTGAAGCTAGGGGTCCTCTTCTGGGCTCACTGGTGTTGGCAGAAGTCACTTGCTTGTGGCTATGGGACAGAATTCCAGTGGTCCTGCTAGCTGAGGGCTAGCACTGCCATGGGTTCCTGGTGACCAACCTTCAGTGCTAGCCATGCAGACCTCCATAGCAGGTCACAGCATGGTTATGAGTCTCTTCAAATCCAGCGTGGACTCTTCCTCCAGCCTGTGGTATAGTTATGAGTGTAACTGGTCCATCAAGTTCACAGCCTCCACCCCACCTTGGGACGGGGATCACATAGGGTGTTTGCATCAGGGGTTGGGTACCTTGGAGTTTGGAATTCTGCCCATCACATTTATGTTCACAAATATCACCTATTCCTCAAGTACCAAGAAGGATATGCAGAGAAGCTGTGAGCTAAAGGGAACTCTTGAAGCTTCTCTGACCTTGGCCAAATCCTTAAGTTGTTGTAATAAAAACCTCATTGGCTGCTGAATAATATTTGTGCTTTTGATGTCTTATCTTTCCATTAGTTTATTCACTGTGCTAAGTGCTTGCCATGTGCCAGATACTGTTAGATGCTGAGATTACAATGGAGAAAAAACTGATCAAGTCTTGTCTTTAGGGAAGACTATCTACTCACACCCTTAAATCTATGTAAACTTTCCATTTGCTTATGCCGATGCACAAATGAACAGGACTATTTATGAGTAATCTAATGAACCAGACTATCATTTTTGTTGTGTTGTCCAAGAATCCTCCCAGTTAAATATTATTTCATTGTAATAAGTTCAGGAAATAATTATACTATGTTTTAAATTAATTTTAGTAATGCTATTGCAACACATTATCCCAACCATTCTCATTAAGTTGGGCATCCCTACCTCAAGGATGGACTCAAAAGGAGAGAAGTTCATATTCATGAACTTAAATACAAACATGGCTACATAACATACATAAATAACATGCTTGTAAAATTACTTACATGCCATGGAGAAAGCATCTCAATCTTAAACACTTCTATTTAATGTAGAATAGAAATATTACTGATCTGATAGTTTCCAAAACTTGTTCAGTCCCTCAGAGAATTATTACATTAAAGAGAAGAGAAACAGTGTAGCCTTCCTGCCTGTGAAGTTGCATTTAGGTATTAGCAGGGAATTGGAAATCTTGTGGAAAGTGCAATCTTTCTGTGATCTCCACTCTGCAGTCACCAAGCTGTGTGCTAACATTACACACGGTTCAATTCTACAGAGTACTTCACTAAGAACAAGTATTACCTTTGACATGATTTTGCATCCTATTGCAGTTCCAGATATAATGATTCTCCTGAGGCTCTTATAAAAGGAGAGAAGTTGAAATTTGCAAACATAGTATTTTCAGTGGAGCCCAGTATCAGGTCTCTGGTACCACTCTATTCCAGAGCTTATTCTGAGCATGAACTATAAGATTATAATTGACCCATTAAATGTAACCATGTACATATCCTCAAGTTTCTTTTCCACTGCAAAATAAAAAGTGCTTATCTTGCTCCTGCCTCCCATGTTAATATTCATCAGTTTTCATATTGTATTTAAATAATATATCTTCTTTTTTTTTTTTTTTTTTTTGAGTTAGAGTCTCACTCTGTCACCCAGACTGGAGTGCAATGGCCACTCCCGGCCACCGCAGCCTCGACCTGCTGGGCTCCGGCGATCCTTCCGCCTCAGCCTTCCAAGTAGCCGGAATTACAGGCATGTGCTACCATGCCCAGCTGATTTTTTGATTTACTGTAGAGATGAGGTCTCGCTGCCCAGGCGGGTCTCGAACCTGCGGGCTCAGGCAATTCACTCACCTCAGCCTCCCAA
This sequence comes from Carlito syrichta, assembly GCF_000164805.1. NCBI lineage: Eukaryota > Metazoa > Chordata > Mammalia > Primates > Tarsiidae > Carlito > Carlito syrichta. The sequence goes on along the minus strand of NW_007201546.1, from coordinate 71,405 downwards.
AGGCGCGGGATTACAGGCTGAGCCACTGAGCCTGGCATATATCTTCTTTATATGTCACATTTTTTGCTTGTTTAAATTCCTGTCTTTATTCATTTATCTCTTTAGGCATATATAAATTGTGTGTACTTTATTCCATGTTAGACTGTCAATTTATAGAGGAAATTAACCATGTCTTAGTAATGTTTATACCCAATAGGATAATATATAAAGTGCCTTGCACATAGTAGACCCTTAATAAATGCTTATGAATAGATGAATAAACTCATGGACATGTAAGGAAGCCTTGTAATAAAAGCACCAAAATTCCTTGGCAGGAAAAGGTAACAACACTCTCGCAACTGTAAACTGACCCAGTCAAGGAGAAGTAAAGGTATTATTTACTCAGCAATGTGACCTGTTACTTTAAAAGAGCCATCCTTGAGGCAAACATTTCTTCCTAAGTCTAGATTCAGTTCTGAAGCCAACATACTGAATGATGATCCATGTGCATATTTCTCTGTCTTTAAGTTTTTGTGAACAGTTCATTGTCTTCTTAAATCTGTATTCTTGAATTTATATTTATATTCCTGGTTGTTAGGTATAACTGGTTTTGTTTTGGTTTTTTGGGGGTCATTCAATGAATCCTATTAAGAGAGAATTTCAGGTTCCATTGCCTCTCTTCAGCTCAATTGAAGTATTCTGCCATTTTTGATTATTTATTGTACACTCTATTTATTCTTAGGCTTTGAACGCTAATATGCCAGAAAGAGAATTAAAAAGAAATTTCTCATTAGATTGAAATTGGCATTTAATTTCATCATGCCCTAGTTTTATAATTAAAATCATAAGATCCTTGTGCAGAACAGAAGAAAATAAACAAATGTTGCTACCCAACTGAACTCAAAGAAGAGAAGATACAGCATTATATTCACATAGGTGTCTTTACACATATAAGTATCTGAAAGGATTCCTGAACTACTTTCTACTCCACAATAGCTTTTACACCTGATGGTTCTTGAACTAGACAAGCATCCAAATCATACAGACATTGGAACATAGAACCCCAGACACCATTCTGTGTTGCAGATGCTGTTGGTCTGAGTGAGATCTGAGAGGCTGCACTTCTAATAGGTCTTGGGCAAGGCTGCTGCTGCTGGTTCAGAGATCACACTTTGAAAATCACTGCCCTAAGTTAATATGAATTCCACATCTTGGCTCAATATTCATATTTCCAAAAAGAACTTATTTTATTCCCAGAAGAGGTCATGATTCTCTGAAGAAGTTTCTCATGATCCCATATTTTTTTCCTCTTAGTATTGCAATTTGCCAATACACAGTTGAGGGACTATTTTATTAACATCTATCCCTACTCCAGCATATTCTAAGATCAGCAGCTGCTATGTGTTTACTTTGCTCACAGTTGCAGTCAGATGCTTAATACATATGCAAATAGATAGTAGCTGTACATTTCATTTTTGACAAATGTCTTATTTCTATTCAATTGCTCTTTGTAGCAAGTAATATTGAAATAAACATGGTTTCTTTCATATTTTAATGTGCTTTATTTTATGGTCTAAAATTCTTTTCATCTTATGATAAGTGAAATGCTTTATGAAATGAAATATGATTCCCCTTATCCTAATCCCAAACACTGCAACACTTTGATTTATTATACTTATATTTTAATGTGCATATTCTCAAACATATTTAGATGTATTGCATTATACTTTAAAATCTCTTTTGTAGGTTGTCTTTCTAAAAAATAAAAACAGCCTGACTGGGATTTCACGTCGATGCATACATATCCAGTTTATCCTGTATAATAATAAATACCATGTGATAACATGGCATTATTGTAATTTATTTCTCAATCACTCTAATAAGGATCATTTCTATTGTTTCCACAGTTTTGCTGTAAAAAGTTGAGCATTTATTCATGTTTTTATTAGTTACTTACAATATTTTTTCTGTGGACTGCCCTTTTGTTTCAAGGTTTTTGTATTTTTATATTTATATTTTTTCATAAAAATAGTTAACAATAATATATAGTTTCAAATAGCTAGAAGAATGTTATATGTGTCAACATCACTATGTACCCCATAAATATGTACAATTATATGTTCACTTAAAAAGTTTAAAAGAGAAAGGATAATTTGAAAAGGCCTATTACACAGCTCTAACAACTCATTTTGTTAACCTTGTTTTATTCATAACCCTAGTACACATGACCTCAATGTGTGTCAAAGCAGACCCTAAACATATTATTACTTTACAAATGCTGCAAAATGTTTCTTAAAAAGATTACAATATTTAAAATAATAACATCATACATTTTTAATTTTTACTAATAAACTTTTGTTTTAAAAAAGATTTATATTTACAGAAGGAAAATATAAAGATAGTAGAGCTAGCTCTCAATACCCCACACTCAATTTCCCCTTTTACTAACATTTCGATTGCTATAGTGCATTCATCACAATTAATAAATTAATATTGATACATTTTTGCTAAATAAAGTCCATATTTTATTCATATTTCTTAGTTTTTGCCTAGTTTCTGTTTCTGTCCCTTGATTCCAACCGGGACACCACATTATGTTTAACTGCACTGTCCCTTCATCCCCCTGTTCGGTATGATGGTTTCACAAACATTCCTGGTTTTTGATGACCTTGACAGTTTTGAGAACTGGTCAGAATGATTCTCAGTGTGGCTTTGACTGATGTTGTTCTCACTAGAATGGGATCATGGGTAATGGGCCATTGCAGCAGGTCATATCAAGGGTACTCGCCACAAACATGACATCACTGATGATATCAACCTGGATCACCTCTTTTTCTCTCAAGTTCACCTGTGGTGAAGTTATTCCTTTTCCCCTTTCCATATTATTTTCTTTCTTTTTTTATATCAATATTTTTTATTATGATATTGTGGGGTACAGTTAAGGGTAAGGTATACAAATACGTTTCATTCAGGCATCCTGTTGATAAGAGGTGTTTCCCCGTCCCCAGACAGATATTTGCTACCATTAATCCCATCTCCCTCCCCCACCATAGTTTCCAACTACTGTCAGTCATTTTCTTATAGGATTACATTGAATGTTCAAGGTCCATTATATGAGTGAGAACATGTGATACTCGGATCTTTGTTTCTGTGAGAGGTCACTCAGTATTATAGACTCTTATTCCATCCAGGTTGCTGTGAAATTCATGATTTTGTTCTTTTTCATGGCTGTGTAGTATTCCATCCTGTATATGTACCACATTTTTTAATCTCATCCTCTTTTGATGGGCAGCATGGTTGCTTCCTGGTTCTTCCTATTGTGAACAATGCTGCTATAAACATAGGTGTGCGGGTATCTTTTTTATAGAGTGATTTGAGTTCTTCAGGATATATTCCCAGTAGGGGGATTGCGGGGTCATATGAGAGGTTGATATTTAGAGCTTTTAGGACTCGCCACACTGCTTTCCACAAGGTTGCACTAGTTTACACTCCCACCAACAATGTAGAAGTGTTCCCTTTTCGCCACACCCTCTCCAGCAGCTGTTATTTTTTGAGTTGTTGATAATTGCCATTCTGACTGGAGTTAGGTGGTATCTCAGTGTGGTTTTGATTTGCATCTCCCTGATGATTAGTGAGGTTGAACATTTCTTCATGTGTCTGTTGGCTGCTCAAATGTCTTCCTTTGTGAAGTGTTTGTTCTTATCTTTTGCCCATTTTATAATGGGGTTGTTTGTTTTTTTCTTTTCAGCACATTTGAGTTCCTTGTAGAACTAAGATGTCAAGCCTTTGTCAGAACTGGTGTTGGCAAACACTTTTTCTCAGTCTGTAGGCTGTTTCCCCACTCTCCTGATGGTTTCTTTGGCTTTGCAGAAGCTTATCAGTTTAATAAGGTCCCACTTGTCTATCTTCTCTCTTATGATCTGTGGGTTTCGGGTTTTGTTCAGAAATTGGATGCCAGTTCTGATTTCCAAGAGGGTATGTCCTTCATTTTCTAAGGTTTTTATGGTTTGAGGTTTTACATTTAGGTCTCTGATCCATTTGGAGTTAACCTTTGTGCATGGGGATAGATAGGGGTCCTGTTTCAATCTTCTGTATGTGGTCAGCCCGTTTTCCCAGCACCATTTACTGGACAGGTTCTCCTCTCCCCAGTGGTAGGTGGTGGAGGCTTTGTCGAAGATGAGTTGATTGAGAAATTGAGGTTTGGATTCTGGAATCTCAGTTCTACTCCATTGATCTATATGACTGTTCCTGTACCAATACCAAGCTGTTTTAATGATGTTGCTTTATAGTAAAGTTTGAAGTCTGGTAATGTGATACTATCTGCTTTTTTTTTTTTTTTTTTTTTTTTTTGCTGAAGATTGTTCTGGCTATTCTTGGACGTTTGTGATTCCATATGAATTCCTGGGTTGTTTTTTTCTAGGTCTGAAAAAAATGTTGCTGGTAATTTGATGGGTATTGCATTGAATTTGTAGATTGCCTTAAGTAAGATGGACATCTTCACAATGTTGATTCTTCCAATCCATGAGCATGGGATATTTTTCCACTTGTTTGTGTCATCTTTGATTTCTTTGAGCAGTGTTTTGTAGTTTTCATTGTAAAGGTCTTTCACATCTCTGGTTAGGAAGATGCCGAAGTATATTATTTTTTTTGTGGCTATTGTGAATGGAAGTGTG
>NW_007201546.1:48394-66573 GCF_000164805.1 Carlito syrichta | reverse complement strand
CATCTGTTGATGTATTTAATTACATTTATGGTTTTACAAATGTTGAACAAGCCTTGCATCCCAGGTATGAAGCCTACTTGGTCATGATGGATGATTTTTGAGATGTACTGTTGAATCCAGTTTGCTAGGATCTTGTTGAGAATTTTAGCATCTATGTTTATCAAAGATATTGGCCTGTACTTCTCTTTCTTTGTTGAATCTTTACCTGGCTTGGGTATCAATGTGATGTTGGCTTCATAAAATGATTTGGGGAGAGTTCCATCTTTTTCGATCACCTGAAATACCTTAAGTAGGATTCGTATCAGATCCTCCTTAAATGTCTTGTAGAATTCTGCTGGAAAGCTATCTGGACCAGGGCTTTTTTTTGTAGGTAGTTTTCTTATTACGTAGTCGATTTCCTTGATTGTTATTGGTCTATTTAGGGTCTCAATTTCTTCTTGTTCCAACCTAGGTAAGTTGTGTGATGTCAGAAAGTCCTCCATTTCCTTAAGGTTTTCAAGTTTGTTTCCATACAAGTGTACGTAGTGGTCTCCAATGATCTTTTGTATTTCTTCAGGGTCAGATGTGACTTCATCTTTTGTGTTTCTGATTGTGCTTATCTGGGTTGTTTCTTGGTCAGTCTAGCTAGGGGACCATCGATCTTGTTTATTCTTTCGAAGAACCAGCTTTTTGTTTCATTGATTTTTTGTATTATCTCTTTGTCTTCTATGTCCTGGATTTGGGCTTTTATTTTGGTGATCTGGATTCTTCTGCTGAAATTAGGGTTTTTTCGGTCTTGCTTTTCCAGCTTCCTTAGGTGGCTTGTTAGGCTATTAATTTGTGTTCCTTCCATTTTCTTCATGTGTGTTTGTAGGGATATAAATTCCCCCTCTTACTACAGCTTTTAAGGCATCCCAGAGATTTTGGTAAGATGTTTCTTCATTTTCATTTGTTTCCAGGTATCTTTTGATCTCTGTTTTGATTTCATCATTGACCCAGGAGTTGTTTAGCATCATGCTGTTTAGTGTCCATGTCTTTGTGGGTTTTGGGGGGGACCTTGTTGGTGTCAATGTTTATTTTTATTCCACTGTGGTCTGAGAAGATGCATGGTCGAATTTCAGTCCTTTTAAATTTGCTTATGCTTGATTTATGGCCAATTATGTGGCCGGTCTTAGAATACATTCCATGCGGTGATGAATAGAATGTGTATTTTGTGGTCTTTGGATGGAGTGTTCTGTAGGTATCAATTAAGTCCATTTGGTCAAGAGTCACTTTGAAGTTCCGGATCTCATTGCTGATTTTTTGTCCTGTTGATCTGTCTAGGGTTGTGAGTGGGGTATTAAAGTCCCCAGTTATTATGGTGTTAGAGTCAATATCTTTCTTTAGTTTTCCTAGAAGTTGCTTTATGAAAGTTGGCACACCTATGTTGGGTGCATATATGTTTAGGATAGATATTTCTTGTTGATGGATTGAGCCTTTTATTATTATGTAGTGGCCTTCTGTATCTTTTTTGATTTTTAATAGCTTGAAGGGTATTTTGTCTGAAATTAAGATCACTACTCCTCCTTTCTTTTGTATTCCGTTTGCCTGAAAGTTTGTTTCCCATCCCTTACTTTGAGTCTGTGGGTGTCCCTTCTAGTGAGGTGAGTCTCTTGAAGGCAATAGATTGTTGCCTGATATATTATCCATTTTGCCATTTTATGTCTTTTCAGTGGTGTATTTAGTCCATTCACATTTAGGCTAATAATTGAAATGCAAGAGTTGAACCCTGTCATAAGGTTCTTACAGAGTTGTTGTTCCTGTTTGTTTGTTGTCTTTCTTTGGGTTTTGAAGTTGGTTCATGTGTGTTTTTAATCTTTTGCCTGTACTCTTATGAAGAATGTTGTTGTTCTTTTTTCCTTTTCTTCTGTGTTCAGTACTTTCTTAAGTGTTTCTTGTAGAGGTGATCTGGTGGCAGCGTAGGTTCTTAGGGATTGGATATCTGGAAAAGATTTCAATTCTCCCTCACTAATGAAGCTTAGTTTGGCTGGGTAGGTTATTCTTGGTTGAAATTGTTTATCTTTTAGAACTTTGAAGATAGGGTTCCAGCCTCTCCTAGCCTGAAGGGTTTCTGTGGATAAATCTGCTGCTATTCTAATTGGTCTTCCTTGGTAGATATTCTGGCCTTTTTCTCTTGCTGCCTTTAGGATTTTTTCTTTTATTCCTACTTTGTTTAGGTGAATTATTATGTGTCTGGGAGTTGACCTTCTCATTTGTTTTCTTGCAGGGGTTCTCTGAATTTCTTGTGTTTGAATTTTTGCATCACTGATGAGATGAGGGAAGTTTTCTTGAATGATTTCATGAAATATTTGTTCCAGTGTGACCTCTGACTCTCTCTCTCTGCCTCAGGAAGCCCAATTACTCTTGAAGTAATCATTCATCTCCTGAAGGTTTTGTTCTCACTTTTTAAGCTTCTTTTCTATGTTTTTGACAGTTTGGGTTAGTTCTGTATTTTGGTCTTCAAGTTCTGAGATTCTTTCTTCTGCCTGGCTAATTCTGTTTTCCATGCTAATTAGTTTGTTATTTATTTCCATCACAGTATTCTTTACTGCTGTTATTTCTGTCGTCAGCTCCTTCCTATTTTCCTCTTGTCTCGCCTCAATTTTTTAAATTCTCTCTATTAATGCCTTGATGTCTGGGTTTGTTGCTTGTGACCAGTCATTCTGGGGATTCTTCATTGCTTGTGTTCTGAAGTCTGTTTTCTCAGTGTCTGACCTCCCAGGGGTCTGTGTGAGCCCTGTATTCTTCTTTTGGTTTTTCTTCATTTGTGCAAATTTTCCCTCCCTACTTTTCCCTTCCTTCCACTTCCCTGTCTTCTTTAATTCTGTTATTCAGGGGTGGAGGGGTTCTTTTTACTTCTGTTTGCTCAATCTCCTATTCTTCCTAATATATTTCCTCTTGCTTTGTTCGTTCTGGAGTTGGACTGTGGGTTGAGGGCATTCCTTTTTATAGTTTTGGGATTTAATTACGGGGGGAGCTGTGATTAAAAATCTCTCTGCAGATCCTGGTGTTCGCCAACAGCCGTATGGATAGTCTGAAATCCACTTCCCACTACCTTGGAGTCTGTCTATGCAGTGGGGTTGTAGGTTTACTCCCTGAAAGCAAAATGAGGTTAACAGAGGGGAGAAAGTGGAGCAGGCAGTGGGGAAAGGGGGGGTGGAGAGAGAGAGGGATGAGGGGGAAAACAGTTGAGTGTACCGACTGGTAAGTGAAAAGAAACACAAAGACTGAAACAAATATAAAGAAAAACAATAACCACAACTGAAAACTAACCAACAACCATATAAAAATCTAAAACATACAATGATGCTAACGTACACACTGATCAACCTCCTTATTAGTGTGCTGTTCCTTTATACCAACATGGAATTTACAGAGAAATAAGAAAAAAGGAAAAGGGGGGGGAAGAAGAAAAAAAGAGAAAAGAAGAAAAAGGGGGAGATAGATTAAAGTCAGTAGACTAACAGAACCAGTCAAGCACACTCTGAGACTTTTCCTTTAAGTCCAATGTCCTTTCAGCTCTGATTTCTAGCTGTCTTTGCAGGCTGGTAGAATTGTTCACCATTAGAGTCAGTTGACCCTGACCTGCTGTGAAAAACAGTTCAGATATGGGCCCCCTGCCCAGTCTATCACTGAGATCTGGCTTTTTCCATTTTTCAAGCAGGATGAGCCTTTGCCATTCCTGTTTTTATGTTATTACCTTGGTTCTCCAGCAGGTGGTGCTATCCTGCATTACAGTCCAGAGGGGAGGGAGCCTGCTAGGATCCGCAACCTGCTGCAGCAACTTCACCAGGGGAGTTCCACAGGCCTTTCTCTGGGCTAGGGACATGGTGTGGTAGCTGGGATTTCAGAAGATCCGGCTTGCGGGGCTTCATGGTCTGAAGTCGTGGGTGGCTTCAGATATGAGCTGGGAATGATCGCAGTGGTGGTATTGCAACTGCAAGAGTAGCCCAGTCCCGCCGCGGCAACTACAGGAGCAGCCCAGTCCCATCGCGGCGACTGCAGGAGCAGCCCGGTTGGTGGCGATATCCCAGTAGCGACAGCGGGTGACAGTGGCGGCTGAGCTCCCTGTGAAGAGCAGGCTGCGGAAGATGGGGTCTGTAGCCCCTGGGAGACAGCTAGGGTCTTTATGGGTGTTCTCTTTCACAGAGGGTTTCACAGACCCTGCCGGCCCATCACCATCTTGCCAGAAGTCCCTATATTATTTTCTTAGGAAGAAGGAAATCATTGTTTACAGGGGAATTGTGATTCACTTCCTTGAGAATGGAATATTTACATAAATTATTCTGAACTCTTCTGAGCAGTAGATTTGACTAATTATGTCATTTTTATATCAGTATGGATTCATGAAAATTTATTTTATACTTTTGATTTATAATCCAATACTACTTTATTTTCTTGCTCTAATTGTTCCACGCTTGACTAATCAGAACCCTACAAACTCCAGTGTCTCTTGACATATGCTGTCATTGTGTGCGTGCATGTGTGTGTGTGTGTGTGTGTGTGTGTGTGTGTGTGTGTGTGTGTGTTGAGCACTTCATTGCTTTCTGGCAATAATATGCTCAAAGGTCAACTTGAATATTTGCTGTCTGAGTCCTAGCATCAGTTATTTCTCCAAGAAGCCCTGATTTCTTTTATTGAAGAATGGTATTAGACACCAAGATCTGGGCATTGGGTGCTCATTGCTGCTAGGGTGTCATTCCTCCTAGGTCTTTCCACCTTCTCAGCTGACATGGCAAGGATATGCATGTGTGCATACTAACCCATATATACACATATATCCATAAACTCAAATGACTCTGTGAGCCAGCTAAACAATACAAATATGTTAAGCACTTGGGGGTAAGAGGACAGGGATCTTGGTACTTGTGGTCGACTGAAACACCTAACCTTTTTATATGGTTTCAGTTGCTTAGTTTTTAAAACAATTTTTATCTTCTCTGGAACACAATTTTGAATTGCTCATACATCTTCCCTCTTATTTTATATTCCATTTTGCTAAATTTACTCCCAGAGCCACTTAAAGTATGTTTCCTTAAGAAAGGTCAATTTCACCTACCAGAAATTGGAACCTAATAATCCAAATTTTAGTAGTGACAATATTTATGTAAGTAAAGGGCATAGAGCCAGCACATATTTATATGAACTCTCCAGTATCCTCATTCCTTTGTCTATGTTTTTAAAGATCTAATGTCATGATTTGGGTAATGTTAGAAACACCTGTAAGATAAACTTGATTGGTTTTCTTGAGAAATTATCTATGCCCTGAAAAGTAAATATCTTTTTAAAAATATTTGCCTGCCATAGAATATTCAAATAAAGTAAGACAATAAGACATACTAAACTGTTAATTTCTTCATATTAGGAATTAAGTCTTGTTAAACTTTGCACCTTCATTATGCAACACAATTTATCAAATGTAGCCTATACTCATAACTCTTCATTTAACAAGCCAGCTTAATGAAATGCTATAAACAAATTATTCACTGCATATTTCTAACAAGTAGTTAATTTAATGACTAAAAAAATGTGTTATACAATATTTGATGATGCACAAAAAAAATGTAAGGCTTACAGAAAGGAAGAACTTATTTAGCTATATGAGAAATATATTAAATAGTTCCTACATGAAAATTTTTATACAGTTGTATTTGTGTTTACATGGACTTCAATATTTAAATTGAGGTATCAAACGATTTATGGAAATCTTCCTAGTGCATTACTATAACTTGCTTTTATCCCTCTTAGAGAAAAAGAACAAAGTTATATTCATGTTTATCTTCAAATAATGGCTCCACATATATCATGAATCAGGAGTAACTCTGTACTTATCAACATGACTCAGTCCAAAGAATGTTCTGACTTATTCAATTTTTCTTCCTAAATAAGTTAGAGTAGTTGATTCAGGAGTTAATTAGATTCTCACATTTTTTATTGGATCTTAGGAGGACATAAGGTAATGGGAGATCAGCGTTCTTCTTCTGGTATGGCCTCCTTTGGGGGAGGGGTAATGGAGTCGGGTGTGTCTTGGTTATGTTAAGAACAGGGCAGCTATGTGCAGGTCATACTTAACCAACAGGAATAAGCCAGAAAACTGATATTGGAGCCCAGTGGTGCACAAGCTCTGGTCCAAGGTGGGTTATTGATGTTCCCTTCGCTTGTAAATATTTCTCTTGAGCACACCCAGATCTTGGGAATCTCCTATTTTGGAGTGGGAGAAGGGGTGTGTCAGGAAGATAAGTGATTGGTTTTACTTCAAGCTATTTTTCTTCCTTTACATGTCTCTGCTTTTCCGATACATGCAATCAGTCCTACAGTCCTTTTACTCCTGAATCTATGGACACTTATTCATTCCTTCTGCTTTCCTTGCCCACCTGAAATACCACCCAAATCTCCCTGGGCTCTTCACATTCACATGCATCTTTCCCCAAAGCTTCAATTTTTGCACTTTATGCAAAGTATATTTTTTAACTTTTGATACAAATGTACTTATATTATTATTCATACATTTCACTGGATTCATGTCACACTTTGAATGAAGACAAAAATTCTCAGCCAATCCTGTAAGCTTCCCATAGTCTGGTTCTCCCTATCTTTCCTACTGTTGTCCTGACCTGGAATTCCTGGGCATTCCAAACTGGTTTTTTTATATTCATCTAGTAGACCACCTCTATTATCTCCTCTTCAGAGCTTTCAACATTCCCTGTTCCTCCAAATTAACTGCCCCAGTTAACAAATATTCACATTTTATTTTAAGGAAGACTCCTTGGAAACTCAATTGGCAGATGTCTCTGGGTTGTGAGTCTTCTTTTTTCTTTTTCTTTTTTTTTTTTTGGTCAAATGACCCTTTATTGAAACATATTTCCTTTTTGCTTCTTTTCTAACTGGGCATTCCATTGCACCACTATTGATGTCATCTATGATGTCATAGGGGTGGCAGCCATCAACATTGCAGCCCACAGACAGGGCAGTCCCCAGGATCTCTTTAATGGTTTCAGAGAGTTATCTAAAGATCAGTGTCACATCTGTTGGATAATGTTGACAATCTCAACAAAAGTAATGTTCCCACTGTGTTTTGCTGCAGAAGAGAAAAGTAAATGCTTTGTCATACTCTTAACACAACCAAGACACACCCGACACATACGCTGTGTTTTGCTGCAGAAGAGAAAAGTAAATGCTTTGTCAAAGCAGATCACTTTATGCCCCTCACACATTTCATATCACCTTGCAAATTCCTCCATAACTTGGTTCACAGGTAACCAATACATGTTTGTCTACATGATTACGAGTCTAATACCTCTTATCTCAATTGTTAGAGAAGGACCTCATATCATGACTCATCTCCTTTGCTCACTACTGTGTCCTAGTCACCAGCACAGTGCTAGACATCTTGAAGACATTTAGTAACTACTTGTTGAATAAAGAAAGGAAATGCACATTTTTTCCAAGACTTAGCATCGAGATGAAAGTGTTCTTTTCTATCAAATATCGTAGATGTGGAGGAAGGATCAGAATGGACTATTGTGAATTATATGAGCTGACTGAAAAGTCACCCAGTAATAGTGCCTTAGAGCAATAGACATCCTAATGTGATCTGAGGCATGCTCACAGACTGCATGGGTTCTCCTGATGCACATTACAGTACTTTCCTTCAATCTTTAGGGGCAAGCAATTTATAATTCTTAGAAATTTCCATTTTATATTTGATAGAGTCTCCATTCTACTTAAATACTCAAATTTAAGATTCATAATATTTTCCATTTATATTTAAAATTACTACTTTGCTAGAATTTCCTGAAATGTCATGTTAAGTGCTTTTCTAAGGAATCTGGCTGCTATGCAGAACTTGTAATATTATCAACTCCCACTGTGTGTCTGCGTACAAAGAGTTGATATTCCTCTAATGTTTCCAAAGGATGCTTTATACGAATCAGTTTATTATCATGGTTGTCTTAAGATGGTCAAGGAATGTTTATTTCCTGTTATCTTTATTTTGTAAGCAGAAATGATTGTTGTCTTTCACTTCACCATCATCAATTTAGTTTATGGAGTGCTATTTAGTTAACTAAATCATGTGTGAGGCTGCATATCTCTGTTAATAGCATTTTGATTCATAGCGAATGAGTATAGATGCATAACATACATGCAGCTGTTCATATTATACATGACCCTCTATTTCTGGCTAAAGTAAAATCATTAAAACCCTCTTTATATTTACTTATAAAGTGAGAAAGCTTTGTCATTCATTTATTTTCCATTTTATAATGAATCAGTTTGGGCGGGTAGTGTTTTGTGTCTTCTCTCATGCCTTTGATGTAAATTATCTAAAGAAATAAACAACACGAGAAAACCACAGCCCTTGTTTATCTTCTAGAGTTATTATTGCTTTCAGATTTATTTAAGGTATGGACCCAGAGTCATTACTAAATCAGCATAATGGGTAAACTAATCAAGCCAGATAATGTCTGCAGAATTCAATAAGAGTGGTGTGCCTACATTGTATGCTGTTGGGTGAAAGGGTGGTTATGGTGAAAGCCTGCTTTCTGGAGAAAAGACAGTAAGAAAGGAAAGAAAACAAAATGTCATTGAAATGCTGGATCTTAAGCAGCAGGGAGGGTTTGCCCTGAGTGTGTCTGAAGGTGCTGCAAGGTCATTGTGAAGTTTGGAATTGAGGGCACTGTAGCATTCAGAAAAGATGTGTATGTATGTATCTGCATTTGAATGGGAACTAAGAAATTTACCTGAATCCAACAGAGGCAAGATTCTGGAACACATTTTAAAGCAAAATAAACAACAGTAACAGAAAGCCACAGCTGTGAGCGAGGACTTCTACAAAACAGTTGTTCAGCAACCTGAGGCTGTATATGGTGAAATGACATAGAAGCCATCATTTCAAAATTCAAGCCAGTGCTTATGGGAGGGTCCAAGGGAAAGGGTAGATTGTAGGTCTAAAGACAACCATCCTTTAATATTAGATGCTGCTAGAACTTTTCAGTAAGAGTCCAAACAGAAAAAAAAATGATGCTGTTGAAAACTAATAGTTTCTTATTTTCTATGTACAAGATTTAACCACAAATGAAAATTATCAAAAAATTCAAAGAGAAGTGCATTTCTATGTAAATAAATACAGAGAATTGTTGCTGATTAAAGTATGTTTATATTGATATATGTCCTTCAACTTTTCTCCATTTCAAAGTGATTCCTTTTATGAGAATATCAAGAAATAGCATTAGTGTGCACAATTACCCAAGAAACAGAGTTAAATCCACTTTAAATCAATTGGTTCAGATAAATAGTATAAATATACAGGGAATAATCACAAGAAATAAAAGCTCTATTTGAAGATCATGAACTAGTAAGGCAATGGGAACTGTGATTAAAAGGTAACTGCACTCCTAGACAAGGGACATTTCAGAACATTAATCCAGAGACACAACACAGAGTTGAGAAAACGGTGGTGCTTTCACTTGAGTTTTATTAAGAGGAAACTTGGGAACTAGTTACTTATTCTTGGAGTATATTCATCATACCCGGGTAAGTGTTTTATCACCAGATATTTTGAAATCAAGTCTATCGAGTCCAATACGCTTCATTTTCCACAATAATAGAAAATAAAGACAGCAGATAAAAATGTGACCACCATTCAAATCTAAGACTCTTTCCAGTCAGCATTTCTAACCTTTTTATTTACCTTCTTTTCATGAGAGCAATTGAGAGGCCATATAGTACAATAGTTTCAAGCTACACTTTCCGTCTATTTTCCCTCATCTGTAAAGCTGAAGTAGAATTGAAATAGAAAAAAAATCAAACCAAAAACCAGAAAAATATCTGGGCAGCATCCTTGCCATCATTTCATATAAAACCAGTTCTCTTTCTGTCTTATAAATTCCTTTGATAAAGTTTACATAATTATCACTGCTCCCACTGTAACCTCTCTTTTAGAACGCATTAATATTTTAGTAGAATTAGAGAGGAAACCATAGCCAGGGACAAATTTGAACATCATATGGGAGAATAATAAAGATAAACTTTTAGAACAGATAAGAAAACTCAATTAGGTCAAAATATTTTCAGTTTTTAAAAGAGGTTGGAAATATAATAAGCAAAGGAGAGGGTTTATTTTTCTGAAGATTAGAAACAGAACAGAAGTGACAACCGAAAGACAGTTATGCTTTGTAAGATGAGGCGTCTTCAATAATATTCTGTTGTTGTAGCTGGACAAATTGACTAACAGTTGATCCTGCCGTAAATGAGTCACAGGGTGATGTGTTGATATGCAAAAAGATTAGATTTCCTTGGGCTTGTCTTAGCCTTTAAAAAGTCAGAGGAGGCTTGGCTCAGTGGCTCAGCCTGTAATCCCAGCACTTTGGGAGGCCAAGGCGAGTGGATTGCCTGAACCCACATGTCCAAGACCAGCCCGGGCAACATGGTGAGACCTCCTCTCCACAACAAATAAAAAAGTAGCCGGGCATGACTTTCACGCACCTGTAGTTCTGGCTACTTGGAAGGCTGAGGCAGAAGAATCGCCGGAGCCCAGCAGGTCAGCACTGCGGTGGCCATGAGCATGCCACTGTACTCCAGCCTGGGTGATGAAGTGAGACTCCAACTCAAAAACTCAAAAAAAAAAAAAAATAAAACAAAAAATAAGTCAGGGGAAAAACAAATGTGCAGAACAAGATCATGCACGTGCCAGACAGCCTCTGTAGGACTGTGTGCTTCCCGGGAATGCAAACAGGAGAAAGGAGGTTCCCAAGCACGTGAAAAGGAGGAGGATCGTGTACCCAAGTGAGGAGGACCAGGAAGTTCAAGGCAAGAGTTGGGATATGAACTGGTGCACCTATAAAAAGAATTCAGTCAGGCAGCTCTGACATGGTAAATGGCATGAGCAAGATCAAGCAGGAGTGGAAATGTGTGGCATGCTCACAGGGATTAGGACAGAGTTTCTACATTGTTGTAATAGACTCCAAGGGTTATTATTTGTTTTTTTGTTTGTTTGTTTGTTTTTTGAGTTGGAGTCTCACTCTGTCGCCCAGACTGGAGTGCAGTGGCCGCTCCTGGCCACCGCAGCCTCGCTTGCTGGGCTCCGGCGATCTGCCGCCTCAGCCTTCCGAGTAGCTGGAATTACAGGTGCGTGCTACCACGCCCAGCTGATTTTTTGATTTATTGTAGAGATGAAGTCTCGCTGCCCAGGCAGGTCTCGAACCCGCAGGCTCAGGCAATCCACTCACCTCAGCCTCCCAAAGGCGCGGGATTATAGGCTGAGCCACCGAGCCCGGCTGCAAGGGTTATTATTAAGCATGATAGGGACCCGGGGTGATCCTGAGTCTGGGATTGGCATATGAGAGCTACACTGAGAAGAAGTTTCTCCAGTTCCACCACCCTTGGGATGGCAGGGAGGCAAATTAAGAGATGAATGTGAGGGGTCTTACAAAGAGGGTACCAGGCTATAGGGACGCTCTAGTACCAGACATGAGAAAAAGGAAGAAGCCCAGACCAAGTGATTTCTTACCCCAGTCCCAGAAGAGGCCACCATAAAATGAGCAAAAGAGGTGGGAAGGAATGTGATAACACGTCTATCAGAATCCCTCTGTTGTTGGAATGTAGGAGAAAAAGATCACAGGGAGTTGAAGGGTCCAGAGTGGTCACACCAATAGAAGCAAGAAAGCCAACAGCTCAAACCTGCACACAAGTCTACCTAGAGGTCATTAAGTCATGAGGAGACAGTGCTAGGAGCTGACTTGCAGAAGCTGACCATCTCTTTCGTGAAGGCCTGTAGTTTACCATCACTACACTAGACAGAGATCCACTATGAAGGCAAAATTATATGAAATGCTGCAATCCTTTGTAAGTCAGAGTAGGACCAGAAACAATGCAGGTCAGCCTATGGGATTACTTGATTCTATGGTGAAACCACACTCATTCTGACATTTAGCTGCACCACTCCATCTGCTAAAACATTTTATGCTTTCTGAACCCTCTCAGTGCACAACACTGACCAAGTCTCCTGGGTGCTGTCCTCCCTCTCCTACTATGACCCCATCTGTTAAGTTAGCCCTGCCTTGGCCATGACCCAACTTAGAAACCACAGCTTGTACTTCAGTGCAGCAACAGATGGTGACTCAGTGTCTAGGCCAAGGGAGAGAAGAAAACCGACTGAAGGGAAGATTATGAGCACCTTCCTAAACTGTATCTGAGAGAGATAAGAGATTTGTTCTATCTTTCCTGAGGATATTTTACTAAGGATTCTCCTCCTCCTTCCCTCACAACGTCCATTCAGGACCCAAGTCCATGGATACTTTTCTCAACTCCTTTAAGTTTGGCAGCTTTTCTCCATCCCCAATGTTATTTTCATCCTCCAGCACTGTCACTTGTTTGTGACTGCTGCACAGTGACTTCCACCCCCGGATGACCTCTTGACTGTTATGCTTTTCTTTCTTATCTTCCTAACAGGCTCTCTTCTATTCTCCTTCCAGAGTCATCTTTACAATGCAGATCTACCACCCTATTCAAAATTGTGTCAGGAGTCCTAGCAAGAATAATAAGGCAAGAGAAAGAAATAAAAGGCATCCAAATTAGCAAGAAGTAAATAAAACTATTTTTGTTCACTGATGACATGGTTGTACATGTAGAAAACCCTATAAACTCCTCCAAGAGACTCCTAGATCTGATTTTTAAAAAGTTAGTAAAATTTCAGATCAATGTACAAAAATAGTAGCATTTCCATCCAGCAATAACACCAAAGTCAAGAACCAAATCAAGAGCTCAATTCCACTTACAATGTCCACCAAAATACCCTAGAAATACATTTAACCAAGGGAGTGAAAGATTTCTACAAAAAGAACTACAAAACACTGATGAAAGAAGTTGTAGTGGCACAAATAAATAGAAGAACATCCCATGCTCGTGGACTAGAAGAATCAATGGCATTAAAATGAGCATACCAAAGTAATCTATAGATTCAACAATCCCTATCAAAATATCAACATCATTTTTTTACAGAACTAGAAAAACAGTCTTATGGTTTATATGGAACCAGAAAAAAGTCCTAATGGTCAAAGAAATGCTAAGTAAATAGAAAAAATGCCAAGGCATCACATTGCTTGACTTCAACTTATACTACAAGGCTTATAGTAAATAAAACATTATGGTACTGGTACATGTAGAAAATAGATCAATAGAATAGAAAACCCAGAAATAAAGCCATCTACCTACAATCAACTAATCTTTGGCAAAGCCAACAAAAATAAGCAATAGGGAAAGGATATGTTATTCATTAAATGTTGATGGGGAAATGGGTTAACCACAGGCAAAAAAAAAAAAAAAAATGAAACAGGACACTTCCTCTCACCATACACAAGAATTTACTCAAGATGAATTAAAGATTTAAATATAAGGCCTAAAACTATAAAAATCCTAGAAGAAAACCTAGGAGAAACTCTTCTGAACATTGACTTAGGTTAAGAATTTATGACCAAAACCTCAAAAGCAAATGCAACAAAAACAAAAATAGACAGATGGAACCTAATTAAACTAAAAAGCTTCTACACAGGCAAAATCAATTTAATTTTAAAAATTAAAAAATCATCAACTGAGTGAACAGAAGACTTACAAAATGGAGAAAATATTGTAAATTATTCCTCAGACAAAGGACTAGTATCCAGAATCTACAAGGAACTCAAGTACCTGAACATGAAAAAAATAAACCACCCCATCAAAAAATGGACAAAGGACCTGAATAGACACTTCTCAAAGAAGACATAAGAGGCCAACAACATATTTTTTAAGTGCTCGTTATCACTAATCATCAGAGAAAAGCAAATTAAAACCATAATGAGGTATCATTGTACCCCAGTCAGAATGGCAATTATTAAAAAGTCAAAGAATAACAGATGTTAGCCAGGATACAGAGAAAAGGAAACACTCACACACTGTTGGTGGGATTGTAAACTAGTTCAACCTTTATGGAAAACAGTACACAGATTTCTTAAAGAACTAAAATAGAACTACCATTTGATCTAGCAATCCCACTACTAGTTATCTACCCAAAAGCAAACACATCATTTTATATAAAACAAAATACCTGTTCCTTGCAGCACTCTTCAAAGTCATGGAATCAGCCTACCTGCCCATCAGAGAGGAACTGGATAAATAAAATGTGATACACACACACACACACACACACACACACACACACACGCCATGAAATACTATGCAGCCATAAAACAAATAAAATTATGTCCTTTGCAGCAACATGGACGGAGTTGGAGAACATCATCCTAAGTGAACTGTCTCGGAAACAGAAAACCAAACACCACATATCCTTGCTTATATGTAAAAAATAAATGGTCATAAAGATGAAAAGACACTGAGTACACTAAAAGGGAGGAGGCAGAGAGGAGGGTTAGGGTTCAGAAGTTAACTATTGGGTACAATATTTGTTACCCGGAGAATGGGTCACTTGAAGCTCAATCCCTAGCAGTATGCAATACGTCATTTTTAAGTAGGGAGAGACATGAGCCGATATGCATTTTAAAAAAAAATTCAGAAAGTACATACATTTGTACTTTCTGAATTTAAAAAAAAAAATGTATATCAGCTCATGTGTCTCCCTACTTAAAAATGTCAGAATGTCTTCAGTACCCATGGGGGATAAACCTTCTTTTGTTATTTGTTCCACTCTAGCACATGCATTTTCAGGAATATTAGCAGCCATTAAGAAGAACAAAATTATGGACCCTGCAACAACTTGGATGAATTTAGAGTCTATACTATTCAGTGATTTATCACAGGAACAAAGAACTGCACACCTTATGTTATCACTCATAAGCAGACCCTAAACATTTATGATAATACTATAAGAAAGGGATTGGCAATAGCCAGAAACTGCCAGGGGAGACAGAGGGTCACATAATATTAATAAGAGCACCTGATCTCAAACCAAGCAAAGTGGGGACCAAAGGGAGACCCAAACTCTACCTGTACGATGACCATATGTATACTTAATCCTGAATTGTATCCCATATCTTTAAAATAAAATAAATTTTACAAAAAAACATTCTTATATAGAAATATAATAAAATATTTGAAATATCAGTACTTAAATTTAGAAAGTATAAATATTCTCAGAGAGGAAAAATAAAGATCACACTAGCTCAATAACATTGTTAATATTTTCATGTGTATTTCAATGTGTTTTCTTCTGTGCAAAAAATTTTGATTGTGTAACTTGGATCATATATTGCATATTTTTTGTGACCACTTTTTCCCTGAACAATGTATTTTGTCAGTTAGGCACTTTTCTTTTTTTTTACAAATGTACTTGCTTTGAATAATGAATAAATACATGTTGCCTAAGTTGACATTGCTAACCTAGATTATTTATTCATTCATACATATGTATTGATATATAAACACACATATATGCTTATATATGTTATATATGTGTGAATCATATATATGTGTGTGTGTATGTATATATATATATATATGTATATCCCAAGACTATGCATTACAGTTAGTAGTGAATAAAAGGAATTACTTTTAAATATCTCTCTTTATGATATCAAGCCTAAACATAGTCCAAAATAATGCAAAAATCAGATTCCTATCTGTTTTAAATTGTGACTCCCAATTCATAAAGTATCCCCATGTGGGTGGCATTTGGAAGTAACTTTTCTTCTTTGTATAACTCAAACCTCTAGCTTCCCAAAGCTATAAAGTCCTTTAACATAGATGTGGTTGACCAGTTCCCTCAAAGAATCACACCACTGCAAGATCAGAATTGGTCTCTGGTACTGGCAGGACGGATATAAGGCAGTGACATTAGCTGCAGTAAAACCCTGTGCAGTTGGCAAGTATGTCAGTCAGTCATGTCAACTGAACCTCTAGGAAATGTATATGCTTCTGTATTAAGGATTGGTTATACGAACTTGAACCTTATATGATTGTGGAAGTTGACTGAGCACACTCTGTAAGATGATGGTCATCTTTGTTTCTGATGCTTGAACTGGAATTGCACAGGCTGGGTAGTAGCAATGAGCAGGAAGTGACTGGGTGCTGGAAACATGGCCATGGTGGAACTGCCAAGCCCAAGCTGCAGTCTCAAGGAGACTGGACCCTGCATCGATTCTCCTTGGCTCAGACTTAGGTGGCATGAATATCCTGCACCAATGAGCTCTTCATCACAGAGCAAAATATAAGTACCTGGCTCAGGAACTGGAGATGCTGAAAGAAGATCAAAGGTACTTTGGAGCAGTTTGGGGGTGTCTAGTAGAAAAGCAACAAAGTCTGTGGACCACAGATGGTTACTTCTCTGCTCCTGCCCTCCAAAGCTTCTGTAAGAATTGCTCATCCAATGTAATACTATAAGAAAATGACTAGCCGGGCTCAGTGGCTCAGCCTGTAATCCCACGCCTTTGGGAGGCTGAGGTGAGTGGATTGCCTGAGCCCGCGGGTTCAAGACCCACCTGGGCAGCGAGACCTCATCTCTACAATAAATCAAAAAATCAGCCGGGCGTGGTAGCGCATGCCTGTAATTCCGGCTACTTGGAAGGCTGAGGCGGAAGGATCACCGGAGCCCAGCAGGTCGAGGCTGCGGTGGTCGGGAGCGGCCACTGCACTCCAGTCTGGGTGACAGAGTGAGACTCCAACTGAAAAAAAAAAAAGAAAGAAAATGACTGACAGTAGTGGGAAACTATGGGGGGGGGAGATGGGATTAATGGTAGCAAATATCTGTCTGGGGAGGAGATGGGATTAACGATAGCAAATATCTCTCTGGGGACAGGGAAACACCTCTTATCAACAGGGTGCCTGAATGAACCATATTTGTATACCCAACCCTTAACTGTACCACACAATATCATAATAAAAAATATTGATAAAAAAAAAAAAGAATTGCTCTTGCCTATAGGAAAGGGAATTCCCCAGTTTAGCCAGGATGATACATTACAAAACCACAGCATAAAGGAGAAGGTCAAAGATATTTTGGGGAAAGACTGTGGAGATGCTTGCTATGAGGACGTGCCATGGGTTGCAGAGCCCTTCTGCTTAAGGACTGGCTACTCCTTGGTCAATAGGGTCCAGATCTGTGCCCCCTTCTTCAGTCAGTAGAGTCCAGAACCAGTGCAATAAAGTGTGAGTTTTTGTGGGTGTAACAATCCTTACACTCCTGCCATCCAAATTTCTACTCTGTTGACGACAAGTAAGAATGAGCTTTTTGAGATTCTGTGCCCCTCAACCAAATCCTAATTCCATGCAGGCCAAGGCAGCTGGATCTCCCTCAGACCCTCAGCTGTCTTCCCACCTGGTTTGGTGGTGAAGTGATCACATCAGTCTCCCGTCGCTTAAGTGGCTCCCACTGCCATCAACGTCCCTTGTTCTATAATGGTCTCTACTATCAGCAGGCCTGCCTTACAGAGAAAAGCCACCACTGAATTTTTTTAGAGATGCTGGTGCCGTGATACCATGTTCACCAGCACAGTAATGACCTCCTCCCACCATCCCACATGCAGAATCTTGTGGTGGGCCACGCAGCCTATCATAGTAACCCTCCACTGCCAGCCACAGAGATTGCAGGATTTCAACTTCATATATGTTGGGAGCCGGCTGTGGAGGTCTGCCTGAGCATTAGGGATCCAGGCAGGCTGCGGACCCTGAGACCGCTAGGATGAGCTCAGGAGCTGAAGGCCCATTGCCTCCTCCCTTCTTTGCTGTTTTGGCACGTTCCACTAGCAGGGACTTTGATGATCTAAACATGAAGTTCTGAGAGTACGACAGGCATGGCTTACTTTAGGAGTCCATTATTCCCGTGTCTCACAGACCGCGGTTTCACCTTTAAACTTAACATAATTCAAAGTCAGGTCACATTTGGGAACTTTTAATACGGTACACGCTTCTTTAAAGATTTAATAGTATTTTTGTAGAAGTAGTATATACATACAAAGTGCTGTTTCAACCTTAATAATACAGATAAATATCTAGAGCTACGACCCAGCACAAGATTTGGGCTGGGCCACATTCCTTAGGAATTGGTTTGGGCTATAATTAAGCGTTTCTATAGTGCAGATAGAATTAGTGTCAAATAGAGAGGAATTGGGATTTAGGTTGGTTATTAGGTGTGGTGTATGCATAGGTTTTAAAAGTTATTGATTATTAGAATATTA
>NW_007201546.1:4600-48339 GCF_000164805.1 Carlito syrichta | reverse complement strand
GTTCTATGTTCATGTAAATGTCTTGTGATTTAATTGGGATTGCCCTTCCTCTTACTTCAGGAAACACCTGGTGGGTGAGGGATGCCCCTCATTCACCTGACTTTGTGTCCATGTAAAGGTTTTGTAATTTAATTGAGATTGTTCTTCCTCATGCCTGAGGAAACACCTGGTGGGGGAGGGGGCACCCCTCCTGCACCTGGCTTGTGTTCACGTAGAAGACTTGTAAGACTGCCTGTGTAAAATTTGGGATAAATACAAGCTGTAAACCCCCAATAAACGGTTTCTGGTCAATCTGTTGAACAGATGTCCACTTTCTTTCTTTCTCTTTATATCTATCCCTCCTTCTTTCTTTCTTTTCATATCTATCCTTATAGAAACGCTGACACCATCACACCTTCCAAGGGACCCCTAAATCTCTTTTTGGGGGCTGGACCCCCAAACATATATCTTGGACCATCACTATTTTCTGAGCATTGAGGTACCATCCTGGTAGCAAATTTGCACTTCAGGGGCTCTTGCTCAATGAGAGTATATGAACTCCCCCTACTGTCAAACCTCCCTGCCCCTTTGATCAAACGCCCTGAGACCCAGAGTCACTTATCTCTCCCACTCACATTAGATACTCTGGCTTGTGTCCAAAGGTCTTGTGTCCTTTGGGTGCTCCTGTGCCTCCCTTTCCTTCTTTTCCATGTCAGGAAAATATTTACCTTTGAGAACTTTTTTGTCATCTGAGGAAGCAGCAACAACAAAAAAAAGTGACTCGGAGAGATCAGGTGAATAGGGAGGGTGGGGCACAAAGGTCATGACATTTTGGTCAAAAACTACTGAACACTCAGCGTGGGGTGGACAGGTGTGTTGTCCTGGGAAGAACTATTCACCTGTTTGTCACAACTTAGGAATGATTAGTCTCAGACAGAACTACAGCCTGAAGGTACAACCCAGTGCCTAGTCGCCTAGTTTCTACTTCTAATCTCAAGAATTATGTGTGTGTGTGTGTGTGTTTGGTGTGTGTATACCCATATATAAAGAGGGTTAGTAAACAGTTTTCATCATTCCGATTAATACTTTTATAAACAACGATTTAGAAAAAAATCCACATCTGACCTTGTATCTGTGTGACTGTTTATATTGGTTTTATTCAGTTACCATCCTGTGCCTTGCATGCCCTGGCTAAAATTTCAAGGAATCTACCTTGTAATCACCAAGACAAAAGGCATTTTCTATCTGTCTTACAGCTTTTTATTCTTAAAATTGGATACAGCAAATAGGAAACGAGAGAGGATATTCCAAAAATAAATGCATAATATAGGTTTCAGATGGTTGCTTCCTTGATTGTAACATCTCTGCTTCTAGCATTAGGCTCTTATCCACATCTCCAATACAGGAAAGCAACACAAACAAACAAATAGGAACTTAGCTAAATTCTGGACCATGAGAAAATGGGGGTCTTCAGACAGGCAGGCCCTGCTCTGGATCCTTGGTAATCTCTAGAATTCCCACTGACATGCATGCACTCATGTGTTCATCAATTCACTCAGCAAGAGCCATGTCCCAGCAGGCTGTGGGGAACAGAGTATGCACAATTTCTGCCCACAGTGTGTGAATCTTGGTTGTTCTGAATGTAACCACGATTTACTCTCAATATGTGGGGATTGGCACAGAGAGACTGAGGAGGAGATTGGTGGTAACTGGTTTATTTTCAATGAAGAGAATAGAACGGACTTAAGTGAACTGACTCATTTATGGATCATATGCATTTTAGTCATTAGTCTCTGGTTATTTCCCCTGTGCAACTGAAACAATTTATTGAGCAACCTACATGAAAAGCACTGAACTGCTGGGCTCGGTGGGTCAGCCTGTAATCCCACGCCTTTGGGAGGCTGAGGTCAGTGGATTGCCTGAGCCCGTGGGTTCGTGTCCCGCCTGGGCTATGAAACCTCATCTCTACAATAAATCAAAAAATCAGCCGGGTGTGGTAGCACATGCCTGTAATTCCGGCTACTCGAAAGGCTGAGGCGGAAGGATCGCTGGAGCCCAGCAGATCGAGGCTGCGGTGGCCGGGAGCGGCCACTGCACTCCAGTATGGGTGACAGAGTGAGACTCCAACTCAAAAAAAAAACAAAAAAAAACCACTGAACTGAACATAGAACAGAAAGTTCAAAGCATTGCAATCTCCAATTCGTAGAACTATGATCTTTCTGGAAGAAAAGAATATTGTAACTTGTGAAAATCAAAACTAATATGATTTTTTTGTTTTTTTTTTAATTTTTGTTGTATGTTTTAAAGATATATTTGAATACACAACAAATTAGGCCAGATAATTTTAAAAGAGAATATTATAAATATGCTTGTTGTTCTATAAATACATATTGCACGTTTACAATACACAGCACATGATTTAAGCAACTGGGTACAAAAGAAAAGAGATAGATGTTTTCAAGGTGTGTTTCTGTGTGCCCTTATGTGTATATGTGTGTCTGTATGTGTGCATATGTGTTGAGTGCTGTGTGTTGTGAGTCTGTGTGGCATGTGTGTGTTTCTCTGCATATATGTGCTGGATTGTGTGCATTGTGTGTCTGTGTGCATTTCTGAATGTATGCATGTGTTTAATGAATGGCTTTCACTCAAATATCTTCTTTAAGAGTTCAAAGGAGAATGTGAGCACCATGAACCTCTCTTCCTTAAGCAAAATAACTCATGATGAGAGTAAAGAAGACCAAATTCCCTTCCTCTCTAGAAAAATAATAGCAACATAATCATAAAAGAGCCAAAAATGGTATTTTGGTCCAGTAAACCCTGTAGCATGCAAGGCAAATTTCTCTGAAATTCTATTCTTTTTGTTCTGGTCTCGACTCAGGTTTAAATAAAAGCAAGAAGATAAAGAACATCAAACTAAAAAAAGATATTCTTCACAGCAGCTTTCATCAACAACTAAATGATAAAAGTTAAATCAAAAGTGATTTTGTTTTCCCCAAAGACCTCAAATGATTAAATATTAAATTACTTTTAAGAGTATCTGAACTCAGTGGCTCATATAATTTCACTAAGTGTTTTGTTTACATCTTATATGCCTGTGTTGAGGAAAAGGTTTCAGCACAGGCAAGAATCAGTGATAATTAATAGGGCAACTACCAAGACTATAATGAACTCTTCTAGCTTATTGGCTTCATAAGCAGAGAGTAGGTAAGAAAACATGAAATTGCTCAGTGTGAATTATTTAAGGTGATCATAGTCCACCTGATGATTCACCTAAGCTCTATTCCAACAGAGCTCAGTGGTTTTTGACCACAGATTTCCTTTTGGGCTTTGCTCCTTCCACACAATAGTTTCAGGACTGGGGTCAACATTCCATGCCACTTTTGTCCATGGTCTTTATTTGTTATGACAGAGACAACTGACAAATCACAGGAAGTTTCTTGATATGTTTCCAAAGGAAGGAAAATCTAAAGGTTTGAGTAACTTGCCACGCGTGGTGGCTCATTGTCTGTAATCCCAGTGCTTTGGGAAGCTGAGGCAGGAGGATCGCTCAATCCCAGAAGCTCAAGACCAGCTTGGACAACATAGTGAGACCTCATCTTTACAAAAAAAATTTTTTTAAATAATAATAAGCCAGGTGTGTTGGCACAAGCCTGTAGTCCCAGTTCCTCTAGAGCCTGAGGCAAAAGTATCACCTGAGCCCAGGAGGTCAAGGCTGCAGTGAGTGCACTGTCACTGCACTCCTGGGTGACCAAGTAAGCCCTAAATAAAATTTTTTTTAAAAGAGTATCTTATTCTTCCCTTTCATAAAAATTGTGCCAGATGGAGCAAACCAGAGGTTGACTAAGAAATTGGCATACCACATGGTGGCTGTGAACATAACCCCTTCTCTTTGTTACATGGGATTGGAATTTGGATGCATCATGTACCCAGAAGATGGATTTCTCTTTTGCTGAAGAAACACATCCTCATTGCTCCTCATTACAGGCTCAAAAGACTCAATAATCACAGAACAAGGCTGGCAACCTCACAGAGGAATGGCCAATGGAGTGATGTCAGAGCCCAAGGGTGGCAGAAGGGTGTCCTCAGCATGGGAGAATGGACATCTAGAAATGGAGAGTCAGAGCCCAAGCCGGGAAGGAAAGTGTGCAAGTGAGGATGTAGGGTTGTGAGAAAGGCAGTGAAAGCATTGGGAGGTTGGCTACATGTATTGATTGTTAAGATTGATCATATTAGTAAAATTATTGATATTAAAAGAACAGGTTTCCAGTTTGGGGGAAGGGAGTTGCAAATATGAAAAGGAGATCAGAAAAAATACTGTGGCATTGGATGGAAATTGGAGTTATTGGTGTAAATTCATTGATTTCAATATAGATAGATGGACTAGATAGACATATTAGAAACAAAACAGACAGATGTAGAGTCCATAATCATATAAATATGAGGAGGAAGGCAAAGAAATAGAATTATTTTTTGGAGGGCAGGTCCCTTGCAGTATAGGCTACCCCTACTAGGTAAGTGTTCTAGGAACCCATCAGCATCAATGTACCAGCTAGCGTTGCTATGAGAGGCTGTGTTCGGCTTCAGTGAATTTTTAAATTTTTTTTGGAAATTCTTTTGTCATGTTTACCCATTTCATGATGGGTGATTTACAAGCACACCTGCCCACACTCTCCTGTGTGTTTAGCAATTTTTGGCCAAAACCAGCATGACCCCCATGCCCCACCCTGCCTATTCAAAACACTCAATAATCACAGAACAAGACTGGCAGTCTCAAGGGACTTTTTTTTTTATATCTCTAGATGAAAAAAGTCCTCAAAGAGAAAAGTTTTGCCAATGTGAAAAACACGAAGCAAAAATGGCAGAAGCACTAAAAGACATCAAAATGGACAAGTTCAAAAACTGTTTTGAGCAGAGGAAAAAGCATCTTGATAGAAGTATTGCATCAAACAAAGAGCACTTTGACGATGACTGAAGTTTAAACATGTAAGAATACATAAACCATTCTTAATAAATAAATTCTGTTTTTATGGTTCCCCCCTCATGAATGGATAATTCAAAATGTGATGAGAAATGGGACATTTAAATAGTTTTTAAGTAATTACACATAAATATTCATTAAATACAAAAGTTAGGAAAGGACTTTTAGCATGAAAGATGGAAGACACCATCATGGTTAAGTGGTCAGAGTGAACATTATCACTGATGGACCAAAGTCAGCATCACATATCCCCTGATAGGATAGAAAAATAAAACACCACTTCTGTAATATTCCTGTCAAGGATGTATCCCTTGAAACCAGTTACAAGTATGTACTACAGAAACTCAAGCTGAAAGAATTTCTAAATAAAAACAATTGTTCTCTGAAGTCATGATGGCCAAGGAAAGGCTGAGAAGTTGTTGCAGGCTACAGGAGACTAAAAAGACACAACTAAATCAAGTTCATGATTCTGAACTTGTAGTTTTGACATTACTGAGACAAAAGACAAAAATATGAAAGTGGCCTGAGGATTAAATGGTAGCAGTGTAACCATGCTAATTACTTGATTTCTATAGTTACATACATTGTGATTATTTGGGAGACTGTTCTTGTTTTTGTTTTGTTTTGTTTTGTTAACGCACATGAATTTATTTGGGGAGAATAGAGCATGTATCATGTTGTCAACTTATTATCAAATGATTTGGGGAAAAGTTGTTTGGACTACAGTTAGTACATTTCCATAAGTTCAAAATTGTTTTGAAAGTTTAAAAACAATTTGTATTGCTGAAAATAAATGAGAACAACAAGAGGATAATCATGTAGAAAGGATTCCGTTTCTCTGATGGATTGCTGCTGGGCTCGCAGTGGTGTCATGTTGTTTCTGAGCCCGGGTTGAGGATGTGCTGCACCACCTGGTGGCAGGAGGCTCCTCTCACCATGTGGAGCTTGGTGTCCAGACGCACAGAGAAGGTGGCTTTACAGGTAATCGGAAAAGAGAGGTTCCATTCAGAGCTCCTTATAATGCCTCCCCATTGAAAGAGAAATGAAATCTGTGGAAAACCAGGTAAGGATGTGAATTCACTCAACTCCTGCAATACAGTTGCCTTTTGTTTCCTTTAAAGATGTAAAAATATTATATAATACAATTTTGCCCCCACACAGTTGTATTTGCCAAACTTAGTGAATTACAATACTTTTATTTATTTGTTTGGGCTGTGTTCATATAAACACAAACATAAAATTACTGTTTTATATATTCTTAGCTCATTCAGAAACATGTATGTTGTAAATATGCTAGTCTTTAGAATGACAAAAATAAATAACTGACAAGAATAATAATAAAAAAGAAACAAAATACCAACATGAGATTGGCACACTGTCCTCCCAAAATTCTAAGAGTTGATCAATAGATCCTGAAAAAAAGTGCTTCCAAAAGATGCACTTAAGGAAAAAATGAAAACAATTCCCCAGGAAAGGTCTAAGTTGCAAGAAGGAATTATAAGAAAATCAACTGGTAGGCATGTGAATAAATCTATAGTCACACAGACTGTACAAAACAGTGCAAAATGTATTTTATTTAAAGATTAAAAAAGAAGTTAGAGTCAAAATTCTAAACAAAATTAGCATATAAAGTGGAAGAAGTATGGCTAGATTTAAGCAGTCTAAAGCCTTTCTAATACTCAGGAAAAGGCAGGGGTATTAAATTTAAATCCTGTTAAGTATGTTACATTTTTCATAACTAACAAAAGTGGTGAAACCACCAATGAATCTTTTCCATTAAGCTGACATTTATTAAACTGATGCTTATAAGTGGAATCTAAAGTTTATGAATACCTGAGTAATATGGGTGAAATATGTGTGTGTGTGTGATATATTTGCATTTTGGAGTAACCGTGTCCATTAAGTCATAAAAGTCATGAAGTCAGTGGCAGCTCCCAGAATTATGAATCATTAGACTAGACTAAATTCTATCTCCCTCTTGTACTATCATTCATTTCTGAGTGCCTGATGGAATACATTTATTCAAACTATTAGCCATTGGGGATAATATTTATGCATTTTTACTTGGTAAAATGTGTTAACCAATCTCTGGTAATGAGGAAGTGGCACAAGAGATTTTCACACAGTAGAGAGAATAGAAAGTGTCCTTGTCACATAATCCCATAGTCTAGGAGCAATATCAAAGTCTGTAGAAGCAACACCTTTGCCTCTTCGGAACTTTTACTCATAACTTCTATCACCAGCCTTGAGCTCTTCCTATACTAA
This sequence comes from Carlito syrichta, assembly GCF_000164805.1. NCBI lineage: Eukaryota > Metazoa > Chordata > Mammalia > Primates > Tarsiidae > Carlito > Carlito syrichta. The sequence goes on along the minus strand of NW_007201546.1, from coordinate 41,117 downwards.
TTATTTACCCCTGACCTTTGGCTCTGTCTCTTAAGGCACTTTCATAGACATCTTGTCTAGATATTTGCAGTCTGATTTTGCTCTATACTTGGTTCTTTCTGACATTTTTTTTCTTACAGTGTCTTCCAGGAAGTCATGTGCATCTTCACAGCTTTACCAACCAGCATCACTGGACCATTTGTGCTCCATTCCTAACTTCTAAGATTTGAAGCTCCAGATCTTTCCCATTCTATCCTCACTCAAGTACTCACAGCCAGTTTGCTCACAGGAAGTGCCTACTATTTTGTCCTAGATTATCACCAATTGCTCTCTCTTACAAAATGTAAGATGCACATTAAATTTTTTATAACTAATAAACTTCAAAGGATGGTCCCCTTTAATTAGTAAGAAAGGAAACAAATTATTTATCCAAGAGCATCATTAATTTTATAATTTACTATTCAAAAAGATATTCAAAACTTGTGGCATTCTAACACTAAAGTGGATTTATTATTTTGACAACTCAATGAGGAAAATTAAACATTGACATCTATTAAGCACTCCATGCCACTTCAATATAAAAAAAATTAATTGCTATGAAGTCCATTTCTCTTTTTCACTTGTTTTATAACATATAAATTTTGAGGACTAGATTATGGATTCTACTTTCTTTGAAGTGTGTCCTTGTATCTCTCTTAAAATTCAATAGTCTAGAAACAATGAATGCAAATCACTATAGCCCATTACAATACTTAAATTGTCATTTTTATTTCATTTAGTATTATTTTTGTTAGTGTCATGAATTCTACCTATCCTTGTATACCCTTTTCATTTTCTAGTTATTTCTTATCTGTGCTTTTTCCCCTTAGGTACCCAATAATGTGTATTCAAAACAATAACAAAGTTCATTAATTTTCACTGTTCCTACTCATAATATATTGAAATTTCAGTGCCATATTCATTAAGAGCCATAACAAGGTCTTATGGAAAAAGTTTATTATTAGTGTTAAGTATTATTATTTTGCCACAAGACTTTCATATAATTTTCCCTTCATATAGGTCTATTGATTCGCTGCATTACCTTATAACACCCATCTTCTGCAGCATTATTCTCTCTCATTTGCTCTCATTTTGGGTTTTCCAATTTCATGTAACCTAAAAAACAAGTATGATACATAAAAGGCTAAGTAAAATATTTTTGTCAATGTATTATGAGTTTTGGGGTTGTTCTTTCAAATCTGGTATTGGTGGTAATTATAGATTTTTTTCGATTTAAATTCATGTAGCATATTTTTAAGAAGCTAATTCAAAATGTATAATTTGGTTTTGTAAACTTTGATTGCTGTTCCCACATGAGACACTTTCTGAAATTATAGCAATCTGTATTATTTGTTTAAACAGTTTGTGCCTGTGCTAACAATGCCTGTCTGCGCCTGTGCATACCCACCATCATGGTATACCCACTACCCTTGGAGCTAAGAGAATGAAAGTTCCCCATGACAGAGACTTGAGTCATGCAAATATAGACAAGACAAACCTCTTTCATGACATAAAACTATAAAGAATGAGAAGGAAAAGCTACAGGAAGCTGAATAATTATGAGTAAGTTTGAACATCTTTTCATATGTAATTAGAGAAATTAACGTCAAAACAACAGAGATCTTGTTTGTCACATATCAGACCATAAAAGTTAAAATAATGAGCACATCATAGTAAAACTGAAACAGGCACTCACACTGCTTGTTAGAATGCGAATGAGTACAACTTTTGGAAGGGAATTTGGTAATTTCTAACAAAACCTCCTACACACTTACCTTTTAACCTAGCGTTTTTCCTTCAAGTAATTTCCCCTGAAATACTTTAATGATACAAAATACATGTCCACAAGGTTAATCATCACAGAAGTGTAAGTGCAGAATATTGGAAACAATATAAATACACATATATAGGCAAAAGTTCAACTGAACTATAATATATCCATGCAATGAAATACTAGGCAGCTTGAATAAAAATTGTGATGATTCCTATGGATAAATATAGGTTACACACACACACACACACACACACACACACACACACTAAATCAGAAACCATTAAGAAAATGGAAAAATAGGGAAGGAATGGAAATAGGACAAAAAAAGAGGGAGGATAGAACTTCTAAGAGAATACATTTTTTAATGGTTCTGACATTTAGAACCATTTTCATGTTTCTCATACTCCTTAATTTATCATGGTATTAAGGGAATGAAAAGCAAAATATGAACAAAACTAACAGTATCACAAATGAACATGTAACCATTCTGAAGAGGGTGTGCATTATGGATTGAATTGTGTCTCCCAAATATTTATGTACAAATTCTAATTCCTCATATCTGTGAGTGTCACCTTATTTGGAAATAGAGTCTTTGCAGATAAGATCAGGTTAAAATGAGGTCATACTGGATTAGGGTGGGTCTTAAATCCAATATGACTCATATCTTAAGAAGGAGGGAATTTGGGCCCACAGACACATAGACAAACAGGAAAAACACCATGTGACATCATGCGTAAAATGAGAGTGATGCTTCTATAAGCTAAGTAGTGCCCAAGAGTGAAGGTCATCACCAGACGCTGGGAGAAGCAAAGAAAAATTCTACCCTGAATCTCAGAGGGAACCCAGCCCCACTGACACCTTGATTTCAGACTTTTGGCCTCCAAAACTGTGAAACAATACATTTCTGTTGTTTAAACTCATCTAACTTGCAGTACTTTGTTAAGGAAGCCTCAGGGAACTAATACAGCAGGGAAGAAAGGAGTAAATCCAAGTAGCTTTGGAAAAATGGCATCATCACTCTATAAGCAAAGATGAAAGGTAAAGAGAAATGTATGAAAATAGTCTTGTAATTAAATTTTTACAAGGTTATGGGTTCCCCAAACTAAAACTACTTTGTGCAAATTCTATGATTGAACAAATATATAATATGTGGTATTTATTAAGTGCTAGGTATTTAACTGTTAGATAAAAAGGCTTTTCTCCTGCCAAATAAGAGCAAAAGCTAGAATAAATCCTGAGAACATGGATTGTACTCCAGAGGTGCCATAGCAAAGTCATAATGTTGTCTGTGTGTTTGTTGTTTATTATGTCTATTTCTCTTTTTTAAAAGTTTGCCATAGTTTCAAAATATTCTTCAATAAGCATTGTTTTTAAATTATCCGGTAAAAGATGCTAAATGTAAATTTAATAACAACATTCTGAGAAATGAAAAGCACCATGGTCTTCTTGCTTGTGCAGGTTGTGTCAAGGGCACCCTTGTGACTTGGTCTCCTGTAGTCTTTTCTTTTTTTCTTTTATTTATTTTATTTTTATTTTAAAGATGTGGGATACAATTCAGGGTTAGGTATACAAGTCTTCATTATGCAGGTACCCTTGTGGATGAGGTGTGCCCCATTCCCCTGGCAGTTTCCCTCAACTTCCAATCCCACTCCTCCTCCCCTGGCAGTTTCCCACTACTGCCAATCTCTTTCTTATAATATTATGATAATTGTTCAAGGTCCACTTATGAGTGAGAACATATGATACTCTGTTCTTTGTTTCTGTGACAGATCATTGAGTATGATAGACTCTAAATTCATCCAAGTTGCTTCAAAGTCCATATGTTTGTCCTTCTTTATGGTTGCATAATATTCCATTGTGTATATGTACCACATTTTTTATCCAGTCCAGCTGTGATGGGCAGCATGGTTGGTTCCATGTTTTTGCTACTGTGAATAGAGCTGCAACAAACATAGAGGTATCTTTTTTGTGTGCAGGTATCTTTTTTGTAGAATGATTTGAGTTTCTCTGGGTATATTCCCAATAGGGGAATTGCTGGGTCATATGGAAGGTAAATTTCTAGTTAGCAAAGTCATAGTTTTTAATATTGGACAGTGAGAGAAAGGGAGAGAGATAATTAGATAGATAGACAGACAGACAGATAGATGATAGACAGACATACAGGTGGATATAGATGAAAGATATTGTATACATACAGAAAGATGCATTTGGAAGTAGATATGAATGTGCATGTGTGTGTGTTTATATGCATATGTTTCTGAACTTGTCTCCTTAGATGGTGCACAACAATGAAAATTCAGTAGCAAAGAACAAAACTGACACAAGGTATGTGCAACCTATGAAGCTACACAGAGGCCTGCATTTAGAAGGGCCTGGGAGTGATTTAATGTTCAGCTGTCACTGCCCTGATATTTGTAATAATTTGTAATGAACCCTGCATTTTCTTTGATTTGGGCCCTAATAATTATGTAGCTCATTTTGTTTAGCACCCAGAGCTTGGTTTCTAAATACTACTTTCCAATAAAGAAAACATGATTTCTAGAGAACTAGGTAACTCTAAGTCAAGGGCAAGAAAAATGCAAGATGAGTGTCAGTCATCTAGAGGTGCCTGAAAGTAAATAAGTTCTCAAGAAAACAATGAGGATGTTCTAAAGGAAACAGAAAGCAACTTGGAGGAGTGTATGACAGCCAAGTCTGGGGCAGTTGTTGCAACAAAGTAAATGATGATAGTAGTGGTAGTAATGGATAATGCTTCATAAAATAAAACATATATACGTCCACACTAGTATACATAATCATATAAATAATAGATAGGTAGAAAGAAAAAATGAAATTTCTTCTTTATAATATAATATCAATTAATAATACAGAATATATTATGGATATTATGAAATAAATCATGGGAACAGAAAATCACTCTTTTGCAAATATTATAGTGAGAATAATTTCTAGCAAGAATCATCAATGAATGCTAAAATTAGTGGTCAAGTAAATACGATATTTATGAGAAGCAGAACATTTATATAATCTCAAACTATCTCCATAAAAGATGATTATTAACTACAAATGTGAAATATAGTAAATTTACAAGGGAGAAACCTAGAAAGTAACATTCTCACCCATGGCCAAAGCAAATAAAAGTAGTAATTTAACAAAGTGATATCACGTGCCTGCTTCTAATAAAAATATGACAAATGTAATGTCTGACCCTAATTGGATGCTGGTCTAGGACAAGGCCATTAGCAGAACAATTGATGAAACATAAATAAGGTCTACAGGTTAGTTAATAGTCCTATGTCAATGCTAATTTCTTGATTTTAATCATTGTACTGTGGTTATGGAGCATTAACATTGGGGGAAGCTAGGTAAAGGGAATAAAGGAATTCTTTGTATTATTTTTGCCAATTTTTTTGCAAGTCTGACAACTTTTTAAAGTAAAAAATGCTATCAAGCTTTATACACATATACCTACACATGACTATAGGTAAATGTATATATATATGTACATATATATGTGTATGGATATATACATATTCGTGCATAAAACTTGCATGTATGTATATATGTACATATATAAGCACTCATGAACACGTGTCTCTGTGTTTCTGTACCCTATGCCACAAAATTAGAGAAATTTGAATTGGAAACACCCCATCTAATGCCAAGCAACACTCCTTGGATGACAAAATTAACAAAGCAACTACCGAGACAGCGATTTTGGGGAGTGGAGATGGGTGGACAACATTTTGCAGAAGTCCGGCAACTTTTTCAGTGAGAGCATGAGGGGGAGCTAGCCATGGTGCTGAACCTCAACTTGGATCTGGCTGAATTATGGGCTGCCCAATTCAGACTCACTGCAGTAAACTTTAGGGACCTACGTGCTTGAATTTGCTTAGAGGCTATCAGTTGCCCACTTGTACTAGTTTTCTAGGGCCATTACCATAACAAAGTACCAGAGACTGTTTGGTACAACAAAATTTTATTTATTCTAATTCTGGAGGCAAGAAATCTGAGATTAAGGTGCTGGCAGAGTTGATTTATTCTGAGGCTTCTCTCTTTGACTTGAGGATGGCCATATTCTCTCTTCCTCGTGTGGCTCTCCCTCAGTATGTCTGTGTCCTTCTCTTCAAATAACGACATTAGTCATATGGGATTAGAACCCACCCCAATGACTTCATTTCAACTTTATTACATTCTTAATCATATTCTGAGTTACTGCAAGTTAGAACTTCAGAATAAGAATTTTGAGGAGAAACATTTGACCCATAATACTCAGTCCTATGACCACTTCAAAATGCATGTTCTTTTCACATGCAAAATATATTTTAATCCATCCCAAGAGGCCCAAAAGTCTTGACCCATTTCAGCATCAACTCTGAGCCTAAATCTCATCTAAATCAGGAATGGTTGAGACCTGAGGTAAGATTAACCCTGAGGCAGACTCCTCTCCAGCTGCAAACCTGTGAAAACAGACAAGTTATGTGTTCCCAAAATACAGTTGAAATGAAGTCATTGGGGTGGGTCAGGCATAGAATACATATTCTTGTTCCAAATGGAAGAAACAAGAAAAAAGAAAGAGATTAAGGGCCCAAGTAAGTCCGTGCCCCCCCTGAGTGGATTCCATTATATTTTTAAAAGATTAATTGTATTGTAAATTGACAAATGTAAATTGTATATATTTATGAAGTGCAATGTAGTATATGCATACAAGGTGGAATGATTAAGTCCAGCTAATTGACATATCACCTCAAATGCTTATCATTTTTTGTAGTAAGAAATCTGCAATATTGTAATATGCCACACATTAGTATTAACCACCACCCTGTTGTGCAATAAATCTCCTAAAATTTGCTCCTCTTGTCTAGCAAACTTTGCATGCTTTGACCAATATCTTCCCATTTCTCCCTCAGCCTCTGATAACCACCATTCAACTCTGCTTCTGTGAGTTTGATTGTTTTAACATGATCTACATGTTAGATTTTGAGGCTCTTTGACTCAATGCTTTGTCCCCCAGGTCACCATGGTTGTAAGAACAAATCCATTCTCTGCAGGACACAGAGCTTCCCAGACTCAAGATCCAGTTGCCTTCCTGGAAAGGGAAAAACAGGTGTGCTGAGTGCGACTGTGGTCTCAGTCTCTCCCAGATGCTGGCATGCTCTGAACACGGTGGTTTCATCCACCGAAGACTAAGGGAGGATGAGTCCCATGGGAGGACCCAGCAGGAATGTGTTGCAGAAGTAAAACAAGCTACCCTGGAGACTTCCAAGTGGAAGGGAAGGAGACACCTGAAATCCAGCAGCAAAGGGAGCAAAGGGAGCGTTTCCAGGACTGAGATCGCAGTGGAGGTACCAAGAAGCACCGGGCTCCAGGGGATGTCTTAGAGGGAGGAGGACAAAGGGTAGCTGTCAGAGGTCAGGGCAGGGCGACAAATCCAAGAAGAGTCAGAGTGGACGGAAAATGCCCCAGTGAAGCAACAAGGGGAGGCACCCGGTTGCTGATCCCAATTAGAAAGCCCACAGTGTGGAAGGCAAAGACAGGAGAGGCGCTCACACCTGTTGCCTCCAGCCCCAGGCACGCGTACAATGTAGAACAACCCTTCACCTGCTTGATTGCTGCCAGCACCGAGGTCGCCCCCTGCCTCCACCGGGAAGAGCATCCACCCTAAACAGAAATCTCAATTTTCTGTGAATGCTGCACTACCTGCCGAGTGCATCCCCGGGAGCATTAACAATCGCAGGCCCTACCTGGAGTGTGAGAGGAGCGTCAACCACTCAGAAACGCTCTCCTATCCCACCCCCACACCCTGGGAAGTTGCCTCTGCCTAATCGTGGCCGGCTTCTGTGCTCTGGCATGAGGGTACTGCGAGCCCAGAGCTAGCGCTGGAGCACCCGAGCAATGAGGCGGCTTCGCCTCAAGTGGAAAGCAGCTGTGAGAAGCCAGGGGGAGTCTGTGAGGTTTCCCAAGTGAGAGAGCGGTGCACATCCCGAACTGGCCAGAGGAGGCCTCTGTAACTTGACATCGAACACTGAAGAGGGCGTGGCAGTTTATTTTAAGTGCCAGCTAGGCTGGGCTAAGCAGCTAGTAAAGCATTGTTTCTGGGCGTGTCTGCGACATGGACATTTAAATCGTAGTCTTCCCCAGTACGCATGAGCTTTCTCCACTCTGTTCAGGGCAGAATAGAACAGAAAGGTGAATAAGGGCACATCTACTCACTCACTCTTCTGGAGAGGGAACACCCAATATTTTCTGCCCTTGGACATCAGAACTCCAGGTTCTCTGGCTTTCAGACAGAATTTAACTTCCCAGGTTCTCTAGCTTGCAGAGAGTATATCATGACACTTCTCAGTGTCCATAATCATATGAGCCAATTCCCATAATAAATCCCTTCTCATCTATCTGTCTAGTTGCCTGTCTATTCAACTATGTCATCTATCTACCTAGCCATCCATTATCTATCGGTCTGTCATCTCTCTCTCTCTATATATATTTTTTCCTCTCTCTATATACATATATTGATTATATATATATATAATCAATCAATCATTTATCTATCATCTATCTATCTAATTATCTATTATCTATCTATTATCTCTGTAGCATTCTCCTATCAGCTCTGTTTCTCTGGAGAACCCTGACTAATACAAATGGCCAAGTTCTTGAAGTGCCAAATGGCCAAGTGCTTTCACTAAGCACATTTTAATTGATTTGCATATGGTTTTGTTTTCTTTTCATTTCTGTATATCATGTATACACAGATAATTCATAAGCTATACAGTTATGCATGTATAAATGTGTGCATATGAAAGTAGAAGTTAAACAGAAATGAACTCAACTACCTTATGTAACCCTTGCAGAGAGAACTAATTTGATGCTGTGTGCCTCTGTGGCAGCTTCTAACCCAGTGGGAAATGCATATGGAAATCCTTTCCCAATCTTTATTTTAACTTCTTGCCAGTGTGGGGTAGGATATACTGAGAAATAGTCAATTTCAGGAAAAATTGGCTTTTTAGTTTCTGCTACTGGCATATTCACCTTGCAAAGGGTGTGCATGGTGCTTCTGTCCAACAGATCACAGTGTTGCCATGGAAACCCCCAGCATTGGAGTTATTCAAGAGTGTGGTGGTCACTTAATCATTTCCTGATAAGTCAAGTTTTCAAATTCAAACCTTGGCCATAGAATTTTCAATATTTGAAAAACAAGTGTATAATATTTGATTTATATTTAAAAATTACACTGGCTTGCAAGCTTTAAATAATTTGGTCAATGGTATACAGGAGTCAGTCTTGTACATTGATGATATTCTCTTTGTGATTTTGTGCTACAACATTGAGATTTGTATTACTAATTACTAACAGATTAGAAACACCGTAAGATGGTAGTAGCAAAATATCCCATTTTAAATAGTATATTATAATCTTCAAAAATAAATTTTGGCTCGGTATGGTGGCTTACTCTTTTAATCTCAGCATTTTGGGAGTCCAAGGTGAGAGGATCACTTGAGGCCAGGAGTTTGAAACCAGCCTGGGTATCATAGTGAGATCCTGTCTCTACAAAAAAAATTTAAAAATAATTGGACATGGTGGCACATGCCTGTAATCCCAGCTATTTGGGGGATTGGGACAGGAGAATCACTTGAGCCCAGGAGTTCAAGGCTGCAGTGAGTTGTGATTATGTCACTGCACCCCAGCCTAGGCAGCAGAGCATAGAACCTGTCACTTAAAAAAATCAAATAAGCAAACAAAAAACCAGAAAAAAATAAACTTTATTCTTATGGTACAATAGAGGAATCTGTTTAATTCAGAAATTTGAAAGTTGGTTTTGTGATTAGATTTTCCTCAGTAGTTGAAATACCACTACATTATTTTCTTTGTGCTATTTAATAATTAAAATTGAGAAGTCCTGGAAAATTGATTCAGCATTTTAAAAGTACTCCTTTGGTTTGCTTTCTCTGAGGCAATATCACCTAAGACATTCTTTAGAACAGAGGATATTCTATTGTGAACACAATACATGAAAGATTTCATCCTATTCAAACAGCTTCCAAATCTTTATCATGCCAGAGGAATCAATTTACTCAAACGAGCTCCATGCTCTGAATAGGTATTAGCATCAGCCACAGGCAAATCAGTGTATCAAGACAGCCTGCAAGTTTACAAGGGAGTAAGTTGTAACAACCCAGGATTTCGAAGCTGCAGTGAGCTGTGATCTTGTGACTGCACTTTAGCCTGGGCAACAAAGTGTTACCCTAAAATTTTATTTTAAATTAAGCACTATTATACACCCATGCCATGTAATATTATGCTGCTATCAGCATGTTTATATAGATGAAAATATAGTTTTACCTTTGCATATGGTTGTCACGTTTACCAAAATCCATGAATGCTAAAGTCCCTGATATAAAATTGTGTAATATTTGTATATAACATGCACATCTTCCAGTATATTTTAAATCATCTCTAGATTGCTATGATATCTAATACAATGTAAATGTTATGTAAATAGTTCCTATACTATATTGTTCAGGGAATAGTGACAAGTAAAAAATTCTGTACATATTCAGTACGGATGCAATGTTTAAAAATGTTTAGATTCAAGTTTCATTGAATCCACCGATGTGGAATCTACAGATACAGGGGCTTAACTGCATACCCATACTCACATATGTGCGAGCGAGCTCTCTCTCTCTCTCTCTCTCTCGCTCTCTCTCTCTCTCTCTCTTTAGATTTGAGCATCAGCAAAATGTCTCCAAGTATGATCTCCAATGTATTGCTTGCTAGTGGTTACCTTCTGAAAGAGAGAACTTCAAGTGATTGCATTTGACCTTGCTTACTGCTTTGGAATTCAGCTGCAGGTTCCCTGGATTATTTATAGTGTTAGAAAGCATATTTATATTGTAAACTGTGGGTCTGGATGAAACATCCTTACTAGACAATTGAGCCAGAGCCTATGCTTATTAGAATTTCAAGGATTTATGTTTTCTTTTTTCTACCCAATTATTTGGACTATAGATAAAAAAGGATGTAGATAATGTTTCTGAGTGGTGCTTTTCAAGAGAAGAACAATTTTTTTTGTTCACAACAGCTTGCACTCTTCATGAAAGAGAAGGTTCTGCAGTATAAGGAGGGAGTAAATCCATGTACTAACAAAGAGAAGAAACTGCACTGTATAATCATCTTGAGAATAGTAGGTATATGTTGAAAGAGCTGCTAAGTGGCTTGGAAGGGTGAACATGAGCATGGGACCAGCCTGCTAAATAGAAGTGCAGGCTCAGCTTGGGCAGAATGAAGTGAGATTGTGAGACAGAACTTAGAGTAAGACACATCTTAAAGGAAAGCATAACTCTGATGGAATGCACAAAACAAACTTGTACAACTACTCAGCTGTATGAATGTATTTTACCACTGACATAACATGCTTCTTAGAGTGCACTGAGTCATCCTCTTGGAGAACTCAAGAGTAAGGAGATACCAATGTTTCTTGAGCTATGTTTAGAAAAATATATGAATAGTGACAAATTGGTCAGCTTTTCTTGGTAACTATGACTGTGCAGTGAATATAGGGGTCCTGTTTTGGGGGGGTTGTTGTTGTTGTTTTGAGTTGGAGTTTTGGAGTCTCACTTTGTCGTCCAGGCTGGAGTGCAGTGGCAAACTCATGGCCACCACAACCTTGACCTGTTGTGCTCAGGCAATCCTTCTGCCTCAACTTTTCAAGAAGCTGGAACTACAGGCATGTGCCACCACACCCAGCTAATTTTTTGATTTATTGTAGAGATGAGGTCTCGTCAAGTTGCCCAGGCTTGTCTCGAACCTGTGGACTCAGGCAATCCTCTCACCTTGGCCTTCCAAAGTACTGGTATTATAGGCGTGAGCCACTGCACCCAGCCACAGTCCTGTTATTTTAACCCAATGGCACTAATTTTATTTTGAAGGACATGAAGAGTTTCTGTGTGTCCTCTTTGTTAAACAAATACACAGAAAGAATCTCATGAGGATTGGGATTCCACAGGTATTGTGGGATCTGGTGACACCTACCCTTTCTGGTCACCTTCCAAAATTCAAGTGATGTCTTAGATATGTACCTGGTTGTGACAAGGCCCACCATGACCTGTTGTGAGGCATGTGAGGAGGTACATTAACTGGCAGACTAACATTCACCTTCCAGAGAGTACGTATTAAAATGACAGGTCATACATGCTAAGGAAAGGCTTAAGAAGTAAGCTGCAGTAACGAATTTTGATTAGTGGAAAGAATACAAGAGAATGACATGTGTAACAGAAAAGAATCATTCCCCATACTTACTTTAGATTCCTTAAGGCCTGTCTATTGTGTCTGGAGCTGGTCTGAGAGGGCAGAGCTGTCAAAGCTTCCTCAGTGAAGGTTCTTCTTCCCACTTAAGCCCACGTCTTTAGAAAACAAAAAGACAACTTGATCATATTCATTTTAAACAAAAAGGAAGCTTCTACAATCCAAACTTATGCCTGAGTATAATTGGGCACTAACAAGCTGCCAAAGACAGTATGAAGACAATTTTTGGAGTTAGTACTGACAAAATTTAAAGGGCTTTCAAATGGCAAGTGTTAAGGTACTGTTACTCAGAATTTTCTTTATTATTGAGACACATATGATGACAGCAACATATCAATTTTAAAATACATAAGATATAATATTAATCAAATTTTTGAGAACTTAATATGAATTTAATTACTTTTAAAATATTTTTTATCTTAAGAATCCTTTTGTATTTGCTTTGACTTATCACACTTACATCAGTGATTAATTAATCACAGTATGATAACATTTCTGTAACTTATTCAAAAAAAGGTAGTTTTTAAATTAGAAGTTACTCCTAGGCACATAATGCTTCCTCATAAAGATTAAAACTTAATTTATTGGGACATCCAAGAGGATTTCAATGTGAGTGTTTAGAAAAACAAAATCCAAAATATCCTTTAAGCTATCAAAAATTTAAAAAGATATGGAAGGCCACTACATAATAATAAAAAGATTCAATCCATCAACAAGAAATTCCCTAAACATATATGCACTCGACATAAGAGTACCAACTTTCATAAAGCAGCTTTTAGGTAAGCTAAACAAAAGATATTACCTCTTACATTATTATATCTGGGGACTTAAATACCCCACTAACAACCCTAAACAAATCTTCAAGACAAAAAATCAATGAGGAAATCCAGAATCTCAACTTGACACTTGACCAAATGGACTTAATAGATACCTACAGAACACTTCACCCAACAACCACAGAATACACATTCTACTCATCGCCACATGGAACGTAAAGATTGATCATATCCTTGGCTATAAATCAAGCATAAATAAATTTCATAAGATTAAAATGCTGCCATACACCTTCTCAGACCACAGTGAAATAAATATCAACACCAACAAAGTTCCCTCAAAACCCACAAAGACATGGACACTAAACAACATGATGCTGAACAACTCCTGGGTCAACACAGAAATCAAAACAGAAATTTACAAATTCCTGGAAACAAATGAAAACAATGAAACATCTTATCAAAATCTCTGGGTTGCCATAAAAACAGTACTAGCAGGGCAATTCATATCTCTATGAACACACATGAAGAAAATGGAATGATCACAAGTTAGCAGCCTAACAAATCACCTAAGGAAGCTGGAAAAGCAAAACCACCAAACCCTAACTTTAGCAGATCACCAAAATAAAAGCCCAAATACAGAAGACATAGAAGACAAAAATATAACAGAAAAAAAAATCAATGAAACAAAAATCTGGTTCTTAAAAAGGAAAGACAAAATTGATAGACCACAAGCCAGACTGAATAAGAAAAAGAGAAAGAAAGCTCAAATAATTACAATCAGAAAGGCAAAAGATCACGTCACAACTCACTCCGAAGAAATACAAAAGATTATCCGAGATTAGTATGTACTCTTGTATGAAAACAAACTTGGAAACCTAAATTAAATAGAGGACTTTCTGATATCACACAAACTCTAAATAAACCAATAAAACTAAAGAAGAAATTGAGACACTAAATAGACCAACAACAACTCAGGATAATGATTTTGTCATACGAAAACTACCTACAAAAAAAAAAAGCCCTGGATCAGATGACTTTCCAGTAGAATTCTACAAAACATACAAGGAGGAGCTAATACCAATCCTATTGAAAGTATTCCAGGCAATTGAGAAAGATGGAACTCTTTCCAAATCATTTTCTTAAGCTAACATCACATTGATACCGAAACTGGATAAAAATCCAACAAACACAGAGATGCTAAACTTCTTAACAAGATTCTAGCACACTGGATCCAACAACACATCTCAAAAATCATCCACCATGGACAAGTAGGCTTCATCTCTGGGATGTGGGGCTGGTTCAACTTTTGCAGCACCATAAATATAATTAAATACATCAACAGATGTAAAAACAAGAACCACAAGATTATACCATTAGATGCGGAAAAAACTTTATATACAATCAAGCATCCCTTCTTGATAAAAACCCTCAAATGCCTAGGCATAGATGGAATATATCTCAAAATAGTAACAGCTGCCTATGAGAAACCACAGCCAACATACTGCTAAACAGACAGAAATGGGAACCATTTTCCCTGAGAACCAGAACAAGATAAGGCTGCCCACTCTCACCTCTCCTGTTCAACATAGTGTTGGAAGTCCTAGCTAAAGCAATCAGACAAAAGAAGAAATTCAGGTATCCAAATAGGAAAAGAGGAAGTTAAGTTATCCCTCTTTGCAGACTACATGATCTTATACCTCAAAAACCCAAAAGAATCTGTCAAAAACCTCCTCGCACTGATAAAGGACTTTGGCAAAGTCTCAGGGTATCAAATCAATGTGCAAAAGACAGTCTTTTCTATACACTAGCAATAAACAAACAGAAACCCAAACAAAAAGCACAATCTCATTCACAATAGCCACACACACAAAACAAAGAAATACCTTGGCATCCTCCTAACCAGAGAAGTGAATGGCCTTTACAATGAAAATTACAAAACACTGCTCAAAGAAATCAAAGGCAACACAAACAAATGGAAAAATATTCCATGCTCATGGATTGGAAGAATCAACATTGTTAAGATGCCCATTCTACCCAAGGCAATCTACAGATTTAACACAATACCCATTAAATTACCAGCATCATTTTTCTCAGACCTGGAAATGACAATGCAGAAATTCATATGAAAACATAAACAACAACAAATAGCCAAAACAATACTCAGCAAAAAAAAAAAAAAAACCAAGAAGTATCATTCAAGACTTTAAACTTTATTATAAGGCTATAATAATCAAAACGTCTTGGTATTGATGCAAGAACAGGTATATAGACCAATGGAACAAGATAGAGATCCCTGAAGGAAAATCTCAATTTCTCAACCAACTCATCTTCAACAAAGCCTTCAACAACAACCACTGGGAAGAGGAGAACCTATTCAGTAAATGGTGCTGGGAAAAATGACTGACCACATGCAAAAGATTAAAACAAGACCCCAACTTATCATCATACACAAAAATCACCTCTAAATGGATCAAAGACCTAAACACAAAACCTCAAACTATAAGAACCTTAGAAAATGTAGGAGAAACCCTTAAGGAAACTGAAACTGACAACCAATTCCTGATCAAAACCCCAAGTGCCCATGTTATAAGAGATAAGATAGAAAAGTAGGACCTCATCAAACTGAAGTGCTTCTGCAAAGCCAAAGAAACCATGAAGAGGGCAGGGAGACAACCCAAAGACTGGGAAAATATATTTGCCAATTATATATCTGACAAAGGCCTAGTGTATAGGATCTATAAGGAACTCAAACATGCCAAAAGGAAAACAGCAAACAGGACTAAATGTGATACATATAAATGATGGAATATAACACAGTCATAAAGAAGGACAAAATTATGAACTGCTCAGCAACTTGGATGGACTTAGAGTCTATAATAATGAGTGATCTATCACAGAAACAAAGAATTGAGTATCACATGTTCTGACTCATAAGCAAACCTTGAACAATTATTGTAATACTATAAGAAAGGGATTGGCAGTAGTGGGAAACTGCCAGGGGAGGGGGAGCACACCTCATCACCAAGGGTACCTGCATAATGAACATTTGTATACCTAACCCTGAATTGTACCTCACATCTTTAAAATATATTTTTTTTAAAAAGAGTGGACATTTTTAAAAATATGAATAGACAATTCTTGAAAGAAGACATATGAGCAGCAAACAAGTGTATGAAGAAATGCTCAGTCTCACTAGTCATCAAAGAAATGCATTAAAGCCACTTAGATACCACTTCACTCCAGTCAGGATGGCCATCATCAATAACTCAAAGACTATACAGATGCTGGAGAGAATGCGTGGAAAAGGAAACACTTCTACACTGTTGGTGGGAGTGTAAACTAGTACAATTTCTATGGAAAACAGTTTGGCAATTCCTACAAGATCTAAAAACCGACCTTCCATATGATCCCGTAATCTCCCCTCTGGGAGTATACCCAGAAGAACTCATATCACTCTATAAAAAAGATACCTGCACACACATATTTATTGCTGCATTATTTGCAATAGCAAAAACATGGAACCAGCTGTGCTGCCCATTGATAGAGAACTGGATTTAAAAATGTGGTACATATTCACAATAGAATATTATGCAGTCATAAAGAAGGACAAAATTATGAACTTTGCAGCAACTTGGATGGACTTAGAATCTGGAATACTCAGTGATCTATCACAAAAGCAAAGAACTGATTGCCACATTTTCTCACTCATAAGCAGACATTGAATGAGTATAATAAAACTATAATAAGGGGATTGGCAGTAATGGGAAACTGCTGGGGATAGGGAGTACACCTCATCAACAAGGGTACTTGCATAATGACCATCTCTATACCTAACCCTGAATTGTACCTTAAGTCTTTAAAATCAAAAAATTTAAAAAGAAAAAGTATATTCATAAATTATCCACTGAATACTCAAAAGTTTGAATTTCAAAATTGCAAAAAATAAATTCAACTACCTGACACCCCAAAAGAGATATTTCTTTTTTTTTTATTATGGTCTCATTTTTTATTGTGGGCCTCACTGAAGACAGTATGTTTAAAAATAATCACTAACTCTTCTCTCTCCCTTCTCTTTCTCTCTCTAATTTACTTTTAAATAAACTTTTCTTTCTTAAAAAAAATCACTAACTATTCTAACCCAAATAAAAACTCTTGCACTGTGATATAACATTTTCACAGTAACAACAAAACTAAATGAAAATTATGCTTGATTTTAAGAAGAGAGTAGCATTTTGAAGATTTTTAGAGGTTATAATTTTATTAGTCTTATGGCACATTAATACTATCTTTACTCTTCCTTTTTGCAAATGTAACAAATACATGGGGAAATATTATCCAAACAGGATTATTTTCCTGATGTCTTCACTGAAAATAAGCAATGTGCTACAAAGCTCCTTAGGGCCTATGCTGATTTAAGCCGTATGACCATTCAATTATTATTGGGTCAGATCTCAATATTCAATGAGATTAAATTCAATATTCTCAATGGGGATTAAAAATCAAATAAGGCATGATTTCATGGCAGACAAAAAGGAAAAACAAACTCCAATGCAATTGGTAGCATTATAAATAAAGTGCTGTGATAACAAAAGTTAGAAGTCAACCAAAACACATATATGTTGACTTGCCAGTAATGTGTGCAAATATAATAAACAAGAAAATGTCCCTGCCATCAAGAAGCTTATATTAAAGCTGGATAAGACAGAAAATTTGCATGTAAGCAAAAAAAAAAATAAAGATACAATTTTAAAATAAATAAGGGGGAAGTATTAGAAAAAAGAGAGTATCTGCTTTAGTTAAGTCAATAACAGATTACAATAGCACAGATACTGCAACAATATTAGTATTGTGGAATTGTAACTGTTTAATTATGAGAAGACATTTGCATATAGAGAAATAAAATGCTTTAGAAGCACAAGAAAAAACAAGAGTAGAGCCCTGAGAGGTGGGCACGTTGGTTTGTTGGAGGGACATGAAGATCGCTCACATAGTTTCCATGATGTTCAAGAAAAGGACTGAAAACAGCCAAAAACGAGCTCAGAAGAGCACGTTGAATCACACACAGGAACACACTTTCTCCACCTCTATTGTTTCCCTTCAGAGGAACCTCTATCACAATGACACCCCAAGTGCTTCCTATTTTGATGGGATGGCTCATCCTATTGTTACATTTGGGAGGTGTTGTGTGTGCAGGGCCCAACACCTGCTCCTCTTTCTATGACGAGTTTTCTCTCCTAGGTGGTAAGCTCAGAGGCACAGGTCTTGTACTTACACGGAGAATATGAGAAAGCCCAATTACCCAGGACCTAAACCACATCTCCAGTCAAGTTTTACACAGTTATATTTGCTAAGTTCCATTTCTCTCCTCTTTTTCCATCTCTCAACTGGTTCAGAATCTGGACAAGAATGAGACTGGAGGGGCCAACTCTTTATTAGTTCCTTCAAACCCTAACTTCTGAAACATACTCTAGAAACATTGAGAAACAACGATTGACACTTGGGAAACAGAGTCAAATGAAGGTGGTTTTAGGAATGAGGCTTTTATTAAGCACTTTGGTGATGGTAGGGACATGCACTGAGACACAAAGTTGGCTTCGCGTCTGTAATGTTTGGTTCCAAAATTGTGTCATCTGGGACGTATGAACACATCTTGAACATAAGGGTCAAGTGGGTCAAGTGAGACTAAGATTTGGGGCCTTGTGTTTACAGATGTAGAACATTTATTTTTTAAAGAGATTTTGGAATCCAGCAACAGGTGCAGTTGTGACTAAATATATTGAAAGGGAAATTTTAGACCGTCCATAAACAAGTCATTTGGAAGAATACTTACTTCTTGTTGCTTAGATGGGTCTTCTGGTCAAGAATACTTATACTTTTAATCTTTCTAACTTTAAAGTTTAAATATCAAAAGACGTCTGAGTACAATGTGGGTAGAAAGCACTAGTGAAGTTCTATCTTTGAAGATTTGGTACCAGTAGTGTTAGGTCAGCTCATCAATTTTTATGTCTATTTTTATTTTTAAATTTACTTTGGATGTCAAGAAGGATCCCACAGAAGATTAATCTTGGAATTTGTGTGAATTATCCAGTTGCCCAAAAGTCAGCCCCCTAATATGTCATTCAAATGAGTTCTGGATTTGTTAATTACATATCATAGGACCACGAGTAGCTTTAGATTTCTGAGATTCAAATTCTAATGGCTCACTTAAAGAAGAATTGTAGACTTTACTAAATGTAACAAATGAAGAGGGAAAGAAAAAAGTATGACAACTTGTAGAATTGGAAAGTGTAGTGGATTTAGTAGTGTCTGCCAAAATCTATTTCTATTTGCAATGTCAGAATGTTATCTTATTTGGAAATAGGGTATATGTAGGTATAATTAATTGAAGATCTCAGGATGAAATTATCTTAGATTTAAGCTGGTCCTAAAACCAATGGTGGGTGTTCTTAAAAGAAGAGAAGAGGACATAGAAAAAAATGCAGTGAAAAATCCCATGTGAAAATGGAGGCAGAGATTGGACTTACGTGGCCACATGTCCTGGAATGATGGATAACATCAGAAGCTGAAGGAGTCAAGGGGAAGATTCTCTCCTAGAGACTTTGGAAGAATTGTGGGTATGCCAACACCTTTAAGTCTGACTCTGGCCTCTAGAACTCTAAGGGAACTCTTCTGTTGTAATCAGATTTCTGATAATTTGTTATGACAGGCATTAGAAACTACTACAAATAAGAAACAACTCAATAAAATTGAAAGTCCAAGGCTGAGGAGGCATACAAAAGATCTGTGCCTAAAAACCTCTGCCTTCTAGGAACTGATTTGTCCTGAAATTTGAGGTGGAATCTATGGAATGGTCTGAAAAATACGTTTATATTTCACCAGCAAAGCAGGAACAGTGAGAGAATGTAAACAAATAAACACCATGATTGCATTAGAAATAGAGGAGAGTTGTTGAAGAAAAGGAACAACATGTTAGAAACTGCTGGAGAGACATGAAGGGGAGATTTAGATCTTTAAGGCCAGGATAAGGTGATAGCAAAAAGAAAATTAGGCACACCTGGGCCTAATTTCTCTTGGAAAAGGTTTTAGAGAAGGGGATATGTTTTAGTTGGTACACAGCAATGGAGACCAAGAACTTCTGACAGAAGAAGGAAAAACCCCAGTGACTAGACAGGCGCAACTGTCAGAGGAAGCCGAGATCCAGGAAAGTATTGATTTGTGAAACTATTGATTTGTACCTTTTCAAAGTTGAAAATACAAAGTCCTTGAGAAGAATCTGTTGGTGACCAGGGCTTTGCACAGTGTGACAACTAATGGCAATACAAAATGGATTTTTAAAACATGGACAAATTTGAGTGTTTTGCCAGGGAAGTTAGTATAAGACAGTAATAAGTGTAACTGGTTGTTGGGAGATCCTAGAAGAGCAATGGCACACGCTGTGGGTCCTCCCCAAGCACATCCTCTGAACCACAGACGCACTCCAAAGCAGGGCATTAGTCCACTGCAATCTGAGGGGCTAAAGCTGAGCATTACCCTGCCCATCCCTCCTTCTCCAGCTGCTTTTCTTTCCTATGGCAGCCAGCCTCTCTGACAGGATGAAGCACTGACTGGGTCTTTGAAACTACAGAATACTAAATTCCTATTAACTTGACTTTGCTTTGGAAAACAGTTCTGTAGAATGGGTGTTTGTTTTGCTTCTACGTATTTTGAGACTGAGGGCAGTGCTGAGATGAAGTGATGTGAGGACTCTAAATTTTGTCTAAATTTTGGGGACCCAGGCAAGGCTGGTGATGGATTGGAGGGAAGGCAACCATCCTCAAAGGAGGTCGGTCGCAGCCACTAGAGGAATACACCTCTCCCCACCATGGGAGGCCCTTCAGCTGCATCTGGGAACGATGAAAAATAGGGGAGAATACTTTCTGGACGTTAATTTCTCTAGCCATTCAGCTCACAGGACAAAGATAATTTCACTTGGAATTTCAATTTCCCTGGACTTTAACTTTCAATGGCCTTGGTCTTTGGAGTTTCTCACTAGGACTTTCGTAATGAGAATTTATATTTGAAGTTATACTGGAATTTTATTTTGGGAGTAAGTGAGTACATTTTTTATGAAAATTGTACATACATAGTTATGTGATTTTATACTAGAAGCTCTTATGAACTTTAGTTGGACAATATTCCTGAACATAATTTGAAATGAGAAATAGAACAGAAAATGGTAATTTTTTTTCATGCCTTTGGTGCAGCATGGCCTTATAAGCAAAATGCCATTCCAGAGTTACCTGAGGACAAAACTGAGCTGACCCCAAGAGCAGTTGCTGGCACTGGGCTTGCTCTGCTTGGAACATGCAGGGGATAAGAAACAGTGATGTGCACATGCATTTCTCATTTCTGTTTCCATGTGGATCCATCTGGAGAGAACACATGGACTAACACCCCATGCCCCCTCCCCCCATCCTATGGTTCGTTTCTTCCAGAGGAACAAAAGTGACCTGTGTGACTGAGTCTAAGAAAAGGAATATGACAAGAATGGGTCAGCTGCTCCCTCTCTGGCTTCTCTCTCCTGCCACGTCTACTACGCAGTAAGAAACAACTCTGCCTCCGTGAAGGTAGACTTGCAATTTGGTTGATTAGGTTCAATTAAGAGTTCTATTAGAGAGGCCATTAGCTATATTTAACTATATTTAAGCCATGTCTTCCAACCAATCACCGTTAGAAAAGAAAGTAACTTGTGGTTAATATACTTACTGATTATTGGCTTAGCACTCAGACAGAGACAAATGAGGGAGTTAGTGAAGACCTCCTTTAACTTCCAAAGTCTGGCAGACAGAAGAGAGTCAGTAAAAGGAATAGAAAAGACAGGGGGCAGTGAACTGAAACGAGAAGCTGGTGGTATTACATAATCCATGTAAGGAAAGCGAATTGGGCAACTGTGTTAATTTTGAGGAGTCAAATTAAGCTGAGTTGAGATCTGACCAAGGGCTCTTACAAAATATAGATCATTGGTGACATCAGAAGGATTTGAATGTGAATGCTTGGTTGCAGCTGGAAAGAAAAGAGAAGATAGAGACAAATAAGTTCAGTACAGGCAATTCTTTCGATGAGTTTTGCTGTGAAAGATTTAGGAGGGCATTTAAAAAATACGATTTTATTTTATTTTAGATTCAAGGAGTACAAGTGCATGTTTCTTACATGGAAATACTGTGTAGTGGTGAAAATCGACCCATTCCCCCGGCAGCGAACATTATATTCTATAGGTAATTTCTGAACCTGAATTCCCCTATTCACTTAGTCATAAAGTATTCCATCTGAAGTATTCAAGGATTAATTGATTAGTAGGGACTTTCCAGGTTAAAAAAAAAAAGTTGGAAAGTAGTTTAGGTAGAGAAATAATGCTTAGGGTTGGTAAGTGGCATTTAAGGTATAATCTCCCAAAGTCAGTTGTATGGAGTCCTCATTTTATGCAATACTAACCAATGTCATAGCAAAAGAAAAATAATATTTATGAGAAAGGGCTGAGCAATTTTAAGAGGCTCCTGGCTCTTTGGGACATTAATAGGCATTATGGTAATAAAAGTAGGAGATGCTAGATTTCTGCATTCACTACATTCTAACACTAATTCACAGAGAACTCTCAATTACAGAGTGGTTGGCTTCCTGGGTTGTTGCTGAGCCCCAGCCTCTGTCCAAGGATTTGATTTCCCTTACAATGAACCAAGAGCTATGGTTTTAGCTAGCATTCTAGACCACTCAAACTTTACCTCCTTTAAAGCATATAAATCATGTATTTGAGAGTTAAATTCACAACAGGAAAGTGTTTGAACTAAGAACCAAGTGTTCTCAGAAGCTCTTCCTAAATGGAAATACAATGCTAGCAATCTCTAACTACTATACTACCCATTAACTTGTAACATTAACTTGTTTTCTCAGATGTCTGATGAAAACCATATACTTGTGATAAGGATTAAATAAAGTTCAGCTTCAAATGCCTGTGTGATTATACATAGACTGCTAGGAAATGCATGTCAAATTCTTGAGTTTCACAGGCATCAACTGCACCAACAAAATGAAATGCAAAAGAATCTGTTTTGCAGCCGGGCTCGGTGGCTCAGCCTGTAATCCCGCACCTTTGGGAGGCTGAGGTGAGTAGATTGCCTGAGGCCGTGGGTTCGAGACCCACCTGGGCAGGCAAGACCTCATCTACAATAAATCAAAAAATCAGCCGGGCGTGGTAGCGCATGCCTATAATTCTGGCTACTAGGAAGGCTGAGGCTGAAGGATCGCCGGAGCCCAGCAGGTCAAGGCTCGAGGATGTGGTAGCCAGGAGCGGCCACTGCACTCCAGTCTGGGCAACAGAGTGAGACTCCAACTCAAAAAAAAAAAAATCTGTTTTGAATTCTTGCCTCAAAATTCCTACAGAATATCCTGTTTATAAGGCTTTGAAATCATGTTGGGTAGTCTAATTGTCTCCACATAACAACCAAGTAAATGATCTTTCATTCTCCATTTATTAACCTTTTATGATGTATTAAGCTGTCCTGATTTCCATAGCAGTTACAATTCTGAATGCACCATATAATGTGTAGGAATTGTCTTTCGGATTCATCATATAAAATTATCATATATAAATAATATCTCAGAAGCATCAAAAGTTTTTAGTTTATGGATGGTGTGAAGAGAGACCAGAGTGGAATCACTTCCATAACACTGATTGCCTGCAAGCAGTGGTCAGGATTCCAGGGGAGCACTTCCTTCAAATTTTATTTATATTAACAGGGAGAACTTGACAGAACAAGACTTGGATTTTTGTTGTCACTTACCATTTTTGTGAACTCTCTGAGCTACATTTTGCTTGATCTGTGAAATACATTTAACAAAAATTATATTATAGTTATCTTAATGATTATTGATTACCCTAGGTTCAGGGACCAAAAAAGTTCATAACCCAGGCTATATGCAAAAGGAGCAAAATATGAAATACTATTGACAATATAGAGATATGTACCCAAACTCTGGACTTTTGCTATAACCTTCAGTTTTAAGGAAAACAAAACCAAACAAAAAGCACACATGTGTAGCCAGAGTATTTTCCCTGCTACCCCATAGAGCATATGTTAACCAAAGTCTGGCACAGCATCCCAGACAGAGAGAGTGTGACTGTTAAAATAGTTTCACTATGGACATTCTTCAATTTATAGAAAGTAGCGAGTGATATGAGAAGTGTGCATCTCCTGATGGTGATCTTCGTGGTCACGCATCTCTTTACCCGGGCTCTGAGGTGAGCAACCAGATGTCCAATTTAGGCAAAATGCAGTGTGGCATTAGTGTATCTCACAGTTCACAGCTCTGCAGACACACACAGAATAAAAACTGGGCTGGAATCAGACCTCTTAGCTAGTAACACAGGATAATTAAAACAGATCCCAGGTAGGCTGCCAAAGGTTGCCAGCTATGCACTTACCTACCTGCACAGAAAAGGGCTTTCTGCTGATGCTCGGGTTTATGATAATTGGTAGAGATCTATATTCTGAAGAAAACTCATTTTTCTGCCAGTACTTTCCGGATTTTTGTATATATCTTAACTTTCCAACACGGCTACAAGCATTTTGAAGACTGGGAGTGTGTCTTGCACATTTTACTACCAATGTCCTAACCAAAACAGAGGCTACAAAAATTCTTACTGAATTCAACTTAGTTTTTATTTAAATTTTGGATAACAGACTTCTTAACAAACTTATTCACTGGGAGATACATAGTTTTATATACATCAGCTTCTTCAGATCTCATGAATGTTCAGTGGGGAATGAATAAAGATTTTTGTAACATATTTAAATGAAGCATTAAATGAGCATACAGATATGTCTGCCAGTTTCATGTATTGTTGACATCATCACATTTGTCTTATTGTCTTACACACTTTTATTATCTCAAGAAAATTTCTTCTTGAGCACCAAGAATTGGCTTGTTTAGTAATATGGTTTTCTTTGCAATACTTCTATGACCTATTATTTAATTAATGTATAATTACAAGGAAAGATTTAAACAGTTCACCTTCAGCAAGATAGTTTTTTTTTTTCCTTTGAATTTAACTCTAGGAAAATCTATAAATACTACTTTTTTCAAGTTAGAAACATTGTTTCATTTTTTAAAAAATTTGTTTAGATATTGTGATCTTGAATTGAAGATATAAGCAGAAAAATAGATGGCATAATATTTATTCTAAGTCTACACCATTAAATTTTGTCTTGAATTTAGAACAATGTTAGGAGACTAGGGTTTTAGTCCCATCTGTGCCAAGTTTTAATCTAAGTTATGGTGGCACTCTCCATTTTGGTGTAAAAGCCTCTCCAGTTAGTATAAAGAGATGGGCTTGGTGATTATTCTAGAATTTTCTAGCTACAACATTAAAATTGTAAAACTCGTCAAGTTAATTTAATCAAATTTTATCATACATGTGAAAAAAATCTTGAGATTAGAATGCTTAGATACTAAGCAAAATGACTTTTTAATTTGCATATCTCTCCTGTATGGTTTTAAAAATAATTCATTTGTTTTAAATTTCAAACTGTGCTCAGTAAGCAGTAAAAAAGTAAATGAGCCCAAATTGATGACTTTAGATACACAATATAAATTAGCACCCGCAGATCTGAAGTGCTGACAAAAATACACTTGCTAGTCTACAGTCTGTGGGACTCCCATGAGTATACCTAGGGGGTTCATTAGTCATTGGCAAACTCCTACTGGATATGTTCCCTTAGCTTTAAAACTGACTGCTGAGAGAAATCATTTAATTATTTTCCAGGTAACTGTTTTTTAAGCTGTTCACTATATACACTCTGCACATACAAGCCATCTGTGGTTAAGAAAAGTGTGGATGAACCAGTGCTGATGCACTTTATGGAGCTAACATGAACAGCAGAATCCACTCTTCCTTCTGACTACACAGAAGTTTCATGTCACCAACATATTTTGCTTTTAGCTTTAGTCACTCTTCAGCTATTACATGTTTTTTTTATATTTTATAAAAGCCTTTACAATTAGTGTTATTTAGAGTTTGATGCTCCACTCAAAAGAATCTGTGTTTATAAGCCATAGGAATCCCGTTATCTTTCTTAACAATTTGATATTCCACTGTCTGTCAAAATCAGCTATTTTATATATAGCCTTGTAAGGTTGTTGGCTATATTTTAAAAGTAATTTCCTTTAGTAAACTATGACCTTTTGGCATTGTATTGTAATATTGTTTTTACCCAGAGCTGTATTTAAACATAATACTTTAGTTTACCTTATTTAAGGTCACAAAGCAGATAAATATTTGCATGGCTCTTAAAAAATATTTCTTTCCATATACATTTTTTCCATATAAATATTTGAGGATTAAAGCCGGGCTTGGTGACTCAGCCTGTAATCCCGCGCCTTTGGGAGGCTGAGGTGAGTGGATTGCCTGAGCCCGCGGGTTCGAGACCCGCCTGGGCAGGGGAGACCTCATCTCTACAATAAAATCAAAAAATTAGCCGGGCGTGGTAGCGCGCCCCTGTAATTCCGGTACTCGGAAGGCTGAGGCGGAAGGATCACCGGAGCCCAGCAGGCGAGGCTGCGGTGGCCGGGAGTGGCCACTGCACTCCAGTCTGGGCGACAGAGTGAGACTCCAACTCAAAAAAATAATAATAATAATTTAAGGATTGGATTAAACTCAAATGAGATTTTTAAATGCTTATTTTTTGCATGTTCAAGATTTTACTTTAGGAGTTTACTGAGTAAAATAACTCAGTCAGCTTTTGTCATGCATTGAAATATTATTAACAGTGAGTGCAGAGAAATAATGTACTAACCAGGGAACACACTGCATTTTCCTCAAAGTCTAATTGTAAATATGAAACATATTTTCTTTTTTATCACACCGTGTGTTTTGGACGTTTAGCAGTTCCTGGCTATGTCTCATTGCTACATGGAACCCAGCAGTCAGTGTTTCCTGGCATTTGATCCCTGGTGCCTCTGCATGTCTTTCTTTTGCCTGAGTTCCTGGTTGGGTTTCTAACCACTTAGGGAACATCTCCACTGCCTGCATTTCACTGGGACTTGCTATGAACAAAACCTATCCTTCTTTCCTCATGGAGGAGCAGGATCTATATTTTCTTTCCTTGAATTTGAGAAAGGGGAGTGAGAGTATGTTGGAAACCCCTGCCATTTTCCAAGTGCAGACATTAAGAAACTGCACCTTCTGGATTTTGCCTCCTGGAACATCCTTTGGGTGACAGAGCCACCAGGGAAGACGTCCCACCTGGTCTTCTTCCCTCATGCTGGGAAGTCCTATTACTCTCTGCTTTACTGCCTCTATTGATGACAGAAGGTGGCAGTGAAATCGCCCTAAATCTTGTAGACATTAACTTTACCTGTCCTCAGAACACCACCACATGGCATCAGTGAAAGGTACTTGGGTCAGAAAAATTGCTCAGATGAAACTGTCCAAATTTCTGACACACAAAAATGTGAGACATAATTAAATGGTTGTTAATTTAAGGTGGCAAATTTCAGGAAGGTTTGCTTTGTAGCAATAAGTACCTGCAACACCTACTACTTTGTGTTAACAGTAGAAAAACAAGTTTATAAATCAACTCATTCTGTGCACTGCACAAGAATGATTATATTGTTATTTTTAATAGAGGTATTAGCTAAAGAATTTGTGATGAGAAATCAATTTTCATTGTTTCTTTTTTTTTTAATGTGGGTTACGATTCAGGATTAGGTAGACAAGTGGTCATCATACAGGTAAAGTTTGGGCCTACCTTTGTCTTTTTCACTGTTTCATTGGCCAGATATCATTGTCCTTGTGGTTTTTATTGTTCAGGTGAGATAATCTGTGCCATTAAAAAAAGTTAAAAAAAAAAAAATTTAAGTGCATATCAGGATGTTTACCAAACAAGCTTTTATCACTTTCTGCAATAGAAGGAAAATGTTTTAGATTCTATATTTATATGTGCATATCTAAAATTAAGCCAGAAGGATTATTTATTTTTTAAACTTCTGATATTTTATTTATAGAGCTCTACATCCAAAATAAATATGGTGTACAGAAACCCAGAACTCCCAAAGATGTCCACACCCTAATGCCTGGATACTGTGAATGCATTACTTTACCTGGCAAAGGGACATTAAGGCTGAAGATCAAATTATGTTTGCTGATTAGCTGACTTTAAAATGGGAAAAGTATTCTGGATTATCAGGTGAGATCAGGATAATCATCACAAATCCTTAAAAGTAGAAGAGCAAGTCAGAAGAACAAGTAGAAGAGCAAGTCAATGATGCCGTGTCAGAAAAACTCAACCAGTTATAACTGGCTATGAAGATGGGATGGGACCATGAGCCAAAGATTATGAAGGCATCTCGACAGAAAGAAAAAAACAGGAGAACTGATTCTCCTCCAGAGCTTCCAAAATGAAACACAGACCTGCTGCCATCTTGATTTTTAGCCCAGTGAGTTCCATCAGATTTTTAACCTGCAGTACTGCAGAATAAAAAGTTTTTGTGGTTTTAAGCCACTAAACTTGTGATAATTTGTTATAATAACAATATGAAACTCATACAATTATTTGTCATGTGTTGTATTTTTCTTTACACTCAAAGGCATATTCTGTACTTTGACAACTATAAAAGCTACTAGCTTTTTAATCTTGTGCCTTGATTTATTTGTGAATTAAAATAGAATTGTATTATGAGAAATGCTGATAAAATTTTCTTCAAATATAATTACTTTGAAAGGATTATTTAGTTTCAAGAATATTTCAAGTCTGATTAGCTTTATTCTCTCACTGTTCTTCCACAGGACAGCTCGAAAGCACCTGGGACTGAAAGTAAACTATGTAAAATAGATCAGTGGCTACCAGTAAATACTAATGAAGACTTCTCATAAGCCCAAAACTTCAGAAAAGAAATGGTGTGGGAATTTTACAGCATATACTGGGAAGCCAAAATTACCATTTGTGAAACTATTAGAAAATGAGAGTTGAAAAAGATTTTGACATGTTTACCTGCCAGTGAGAGGAATGTTAGTCACATTATAAGAAAAGCATGTGGGAAAGATAAATCTGTCTGCATATTCATTCATTCTCTCTCTCTCTCTCTCTCTCTCTCTCTCTCTCTCTCTCTCTCTCTCTCTCTCTCTCATTCTCACTCTCTCTCCTTATCGGTGTGGGTATGGGTGTGGGTGTGGACAGGTGGTGGGAGGGTGTGTGTGTGTGTTATTCTCCAGCTTTCCCGTTCTGGAAATCATAATCCACTAAGAAGATAGGAAAATTAGCTTTTGTCCCCTTGGAAATGGAATAAATCTAACCTTAAGTAAAATATATCAAAAGTTTCACATATAGGTCACTCAGATTTTTAAATTGGGTGGTTTGGATTTCTTTTAAGCTCAGGAAAGTCGTGACTCCTACACAAAAAGTTCTTGGACCTAAAATATTTTTGGCATTTTCACGGATTCATCTCTAAAAAAAAAATTATGTTTCTAAGTGAAGAATAT
This sequence comes from Carlito syrichta, assembly GCF_000164805.1. NCBI lineage: Eukaryota > Metazoa > Chordata > Mammalia > Primates > Tarsiidae > Carlito > Carlito syrichta. The sequence continues at coordinate 11,731 of NW_007201546.1, read as the reverse complement.
GTCAATGTGAATATAGTGTAACCTCAAAATAGACAACTTGTTCATTATCCATTATCAAGGATGAGAAATCAGGAAATCTTCATGTTTTTCCAGTTTTATCAGTATCATTTTTGAGAATGGATCCAATTTTGTTATTATGATTTCTAATTGAAAGGGGGCTCATGTCAAATGAATCCCACATTCTAGAATATAAAGTCATAAATATATATTCATAAATGATGAATTAACAAGCCTAGAAAAGATATAGAAGCTTTTCTTAATAAAATTAATGCAACTCTAAATTGTTAGAGAATTTCATTTGAATCAAAGTAAAAATGTAGTTGGAATCAGGTCAATTGATAGTAAATTAACCTGAACTAGTATAGAAAACAAGTTTTCTATACAAATTTAAAACTAGTTAATTCATTAGAAAATAGCAAATTTTAGAAACTTTAAAATTGAGAGATCCATGTTTAAGTAAGTAAGTAAACAAAGTAAGAAAGATAAAAATTTCCAAAGCCAAATGAAATTTTGCACATATTGTAAAGAGAACACCAGAGAACCTGGGCTGTAAATGAGTTTGGACATTTTCAAAGGGACAGGACAGGATGGCGATTATTTAAGCCAATGAGGCAATACACCTCATTAAAATTTACTTTTAGAAAGTTACCAAAATCTCACTGAGAACTAGCTAAATTCCTTCTGGATTTTAATTTGTTTTAGCCAAAGGCAGGAGTGTTACAAAGCAAAAGATAAAGAGTAATTTTGACTTAATAAAATATCACAAAGTTATTCAATTTGATTTTTTATAGACCTGTCCTGGTGTGGTTTTTCCTAGCATGAAAGGAAAGCCATTTGCAAAGAAAAAAGAAGAAAAATGTTCAAATCGATTAAATTTCCTAATGATGTCAGAGAGAAGTCTCAATCACAGTGAGACCCTTTGAAACTTTCAAGACCCATGCCTGGGTGAAAATTGGCAACAGATAGTAAAAATCTTACTCATATTTTAATAATTTCCTGCTTAAGAAATATCTGTAAAGACTCGTGAGTCAGCAGACAAGGCAATATAAATTCAGTCTAATTGGTTGGTATTTCTAGAGTTTACTATTTTATCTCCTTCTCTATTTTCAATTTGATAATAGTACTTACAATTTTATATCCAATAAAGAGAACAAGTCACTTTCTCTCTCACCTGATTGCTAGAAGTCCAGATTAGACCACACAGGTGATCCTTCCCAATAGCAGAAACTAAGCTAGAGCTAGCACAGCTAACTCAGGCAAAACCAGGACTTAAGCACCCAGTTTCTAAATTAGACCAAATAATAGTCTCACTGCACCATTGCCCTCAAGGTCTTGAATTGACACCATCACCTCATCACCTCAGACACAGGTGTTGATTGAGTCCCAACAACCAAGAGACACACAACAGGGCTTGGGCTTGAAGGAGCACTGAACCCATGGGAAGGTTACAGAATTTATTCATTCGTTCACTAAGTAATTACTGACTGCCAACTATGTGTTAGGGACCATTCTAGAGAGTCAGAAAGCAAAACACAGTAACAGATGATTTCATTACCAAGTTACAAGGTGACTTTAGATAGTGCTCAGCATCATGGGACTGAGAAGTGATAGTGCTCAGCATCATGGGGCGAGACTAGGGAGACTGCTACTAAGAAAAGCTTCCATGGCAATGAGTTAGTGGTAGAGAAGAAGGCAGTGAGGACAGACAGACTTGGGGAGGCTTTCAGGAGAGAGATTTCCACTAGAATTTGAAGACTGGGTTCAATTTGATTGCTTGGACGAGATTATAAAAACAGTGACACACAACAAAACCTGCAGCTGAAATGTGGTCTCTTGGTTACAACTCACTGCATCACTGTTGGTTCTGTGAAGTGCTTCTTCAGAAACAGAGACATAGTAAATACAGAACAGAGAGAGAATGTCATTGTTTAAAAATAGAGAAGGAATTGTGTTGATAACTAGAAAGAAAATTGCATCATTTTATAACGGACTGAGGAGACAATGATCACAAGGGTAAAATCACTGGGACATATAATTTCTGTTTTAACCCATGGGCCCCTCTCTTGAAATAATAGAACCACGACTAATGGAATGAACTTGAAGTTTCACTTAAGCCAATACTTTTTTTAAGTATATGAGTTTTAATTTAATATGTTCTTCAAAAAGGAAAATCTAGAACCATTTTTAAAAATCACAATTTTTTTCCATTAGGAGATCATTGCTTTCACGTGCAAATCTTCAAGTTTCTTTAAGCCAACATCTTAAAGTAGTGTAGACTTTCTCTAAAATGAAATGTACTACATGATCATTTTTAGAAAATTATGGTTATGCCATTGATATTCACCTATGTTATGGCAGATTATATTTGTTTACATTGACAATGTGCAGTTCAGATTACTATTGAGCTACTTGCCTGCTTGCAGTTAAATGTATATTAAATTGTTTTTTCTCTCAGTTTATAGGAAAAGAACACCAGCCTTGAGGTTGTGAAATCTGAGTTCAACTCTTGTATCTGCAATGTGTCATTTATCAAAGCCTATTTACTGCCAGGTTCCCATACGGGAAGTGGGGATGGGACTATCTGTCTGGCCTATCTGACTAGGCTGTTGTAAAGATCAAAGCATCAAAGGTGAAAATGCTTTTGGAACAACAAAGGTCTACAAAAGTAAGCCATGCTTACCGTTATTACTATATTGAAATATTATGTATCCTTTCCTTTTTAGAGTACTATTTCCAGATACTTTTAGATAGTTACCTGGAAGTAACCAGAATGATATCACACATGATAAAAGGAAGGCAAAATAATAGTGCTTTTTAAAGTACTTGGAACAAGTTTGACTAATTGGCATAAATAATTTTTTAATCTAGAATCATTTGCTTAAATTTGTCTTTTCTGCGCTTTATTATATCTATGAATGAGACAGTGCTGAGGCTCACAATTCAGATCTTAGAAATGTGATGGGAATTTTTTGACTGCTGAATCTGCTACTTAGAATCTTTAAAGTCCATAATACCCATCTTTGTTTTTATAGATGGAGATATATATTTTGCTTAGCACAATTAATTATCCAGTTATAAAAAATATGAAATAAGCCGGGCTCAGTGGCTCAGCCTGTAATCCCGTGCCTTTGGGAGGCTGAGGTGAGTGGATTACCTGAGCCCGCGGCTTCGAGACCCGCCTGGGCAGCGAGACCTCATCTCTACAATAAATAAAAAAATCAGCCGGGCATGGTAGTGCATGCCTGTAATTCCAGCTACTTGGAAGGCTGAGGCGGAAGGATAGCTGGAGCCCAACAGGTGAGGCGCCTACTCAAAAAAAAAATCTGAAATATGTGATCAGCCATCATAAGTAGCTCTAAAATAAGAAACAACTGTGTAACAACAACAAAACAGATTCAATGTCTTTCCATTGGGTTCAACTGAGTGGAAAGGTTTTGAAAAAGGTTACGCAGAGTTATTAAGCCATCATTATTTTGTTGACAATTGAACCAAAGTTATAGAAGTTGAAAATGATGCCAAAGCTCTCAAGCAAACTGCAAATTGAGTAGTGTACAAATTGGAGTTGTAGGAAAGGGTGGGTACTTTCCTCCCTGCCTGCTTCTGCCTACCTCTGATCACTGCTAAGAAATCTCATCCTTCCAATGAAGCAAAGTAAGAAAAACACATTCAGGAATTCTTCTAATGAGGAAAATATTGACAGTGGAGTTCTTGAAACCCAAATATCAAGACCAGAGGTCAAGTGCTGATAGAATACAATGAACTTTTATTTTTAAGCCATATCCTTTTTTTTTTTTGGAGTTGGAGTCTCACTCGGTTGCCCAGACTGGAGTGCAGTGGCCGCTCCCGGGTCACCGCAGCCTCGCCTGCTGGGCTCCAGCGATCCTTCTACCTCGGCCTTCCAAGTAGCCGGAATTACAGGCATGCGCTACCACGCCCAGCTGATTCTTTGATTTATTGTAGAGATGTGGTCACCCTGCCGCGGGCTCAGGCAATCCACTCACCTCAGCCTCCCAAAGGCGCGGAATTACAGGCTGAGCCACCGAGCCCAGCTAGCCATATCCTTAAGAGATCTCTGCCTAGGTGACCATGACGCATGCTAGTAATGTGGTCATTGTTGGGAACAATTTTTGAAACTGCTAACAGAAGGACTTTGAGAGTGATTTTCCTCATTTGTAAAATGCTAAGGTGTTGTATGTGCCCTTGTATGTTATTTCTTGGAGTCTCTGGTCCTCGTGTAGACTTGTCTTCAAAGGTCATTTTTGAGTCACCTAATTTGCCACCTAGTTTCCTTACTGTATAGTCATATCACATCCACATCAAAGTCTCCTTTGACTATCTGGGTATCTGCATTGTGCAGGAAGCCACACTCTAGAGCGGTCGCCTTAGCTGGTCTTGTGTGGTCCATCATCCCATCTCTACTTAAACATGAACATTGAGACAGAAAAGGCAGTGATGCCGAGTTTCTACAGTGGATAATTGGGGTAGAATGTATCTCCTTTCTCCCATGATACCTACTACGATATCTTTATTCTGCTGCTAGTACTCAATGTATTTTTTTCTGCAAATATTATTCAATAACTAGTGAATAAGAAGAAAAGATAAGAAGCCTTTTTAAGAACTGTTCTGAGATACATAGATGAGTTTAAAATAAATGTTAGCCTCTTATATGCTGGAAAAAACCTGCTTTTTCTGTCCTTTTTGGTGGAAAAGGAAATAAAATATTTCAGGCAAAATGAACTGTTATGAGGAAGCAAAGCAGTCAAAATAGATACATTTTTTAAAATTAAACATACAATGTATTTTCTTTTTCTCAAAAATATTCTTAAAATTTTGTAAGTACTATAAAATATAATGTATATTTAGCTATACACACACACACACACACACACACACACACACACACACACACACATATATATATTAAATATCTTTTTAAGAAAAGTCTGCAATGTATTCAGCAAACATGCTGAACTAAAACTATCTACTTTGGCAAATATAGTTTCCAAACTAAGATGTTATAGTAACTGTGTCTCCACTGAATAAAATAAATAAATAAAATTTCTGGATATTCATGAAAATTGGTAAAAGTAATGTGATTTTTAAAAACAAATTTACAGATAAGTCATGATTTAAAGATGATTTTATAGTAATCCCGTGCTTTGGGAGGCCAAGGTGAGTGGATTACCTGAGCCCGCGGGTTCAAGACCTGCCTGGGCAACTTGGCGAGACCTCATCTCTACAATAAATCAAAAATTAGTTGGGCGTGGTAGTGCGTGCCTGTAGTTCCAGCTACTTGGAAGGTTGAGGCGGAAGGATCGCCGGAGCCGAGCAGGTCAAGGCTGCGGTGGGCAGGAGTGGCCACTGCACTCCAGTCTGGGTGACAGGGCGAGACTCCAATTTAAAAAAAAAAAAGAAAGGATTTTATAATTTAAAGCCCATGTTAATCTTACAGATGTTTGGATACATCATTACAAACAAAACGTATTGAATCACTGTTAAAAATATCTGCAATATATATAATAAACCTTCGCTCATATTTGATAAATGTTAAAAGACAAGAAGCATGCTGTTTCTTTTCTTCTAACATGGCATTGCATATTTGTTAGTGCTTTCTAAAAAATATGACTTCAATAAACATGTTGAATTAATTTAATTAGTTACTCTTTTTTCTATTTTGATAATTTTTTAAAAATTTTGGGGGGATCAGGATACTTGGAAATAGATCACTATGAAAAGGTAATAAAATCACCTGCAATCCCATGATCTCTTACTAATATTTTATCAATTTTCTCCTAGTCTTTTACAGAGAGATAGAAACGGACAGATGGATAGATTTATGCTTTTTGCAAAATTGGGATAATACAATAATGCATCTCATATATTCCCTCAATATTTAATTGTCTACATTTCTCAGAAATCAACTTTTGAAAATAATTTTAATATCAGCCATAATTCAGTAAGAAAAATTAAAATTGTGACAAATTTATATAAGTATTCTCTGACAATTGACTCTTTGGGAATTTCCCCAGTATTTTTCTCATAATGATTAACACTGTGATAAATATCTATATGCCTGTATCTATAACTATCTATCATATATCTTTATTAATTTATATTTCTTCCTTTAGTTTCTGTTTTACTATAAGTGACATTACTGGAAAATTTTTACAAGTAGAAATAAGCAATTAGATTTTGTTTTATCTTTATTATGATATCATATCTCCAAAAGTCATTGTATCCTATGAGCAAGATATTCAGGGTTATAATACAATGTACATTATCCTCTAGTTTCTTGAAAGAAAATAATTTGCCTATACTCTAAAAAATAAGTATAAAAGATATTCTTATTGCTGCACATAATTAACTTTCTAGTTATCATAGATTTATATTAAATGTGGATACAATTAAAATTTTTCTTAGTATTCTAACTGAAATTATAAATTCAAATAATCTTCCCTGTGTGTCTATAATTTCACTTAACAATGATTGAAACAAAACAATTTTTTCTAATATGTTAGTTTTCACATAAAGAGATTTACTGGCTGAATATAACAGTTTTCATCCTTGTTAGCATCTTTTAATATAAGCATTCTTTTTTTTTTTTTTTTTGAGTTGGAGTCTCCACTCTGTCACCCAGACTGGAGTGGAATGGCCGCTGCTGGCCACTGCAGCCTCGACCTATTGGGCTCTGGTGATCCTTCCGCCTCAGCTATGTATATTTCTTAATCTTTCTGTTTGTGCATTTGGTGTTCTTATTGTTTAAGGAGTATACCTAAAATGTAGAGACCCTTCCAAGACCCCCACGACAAAGAAAGGTCCATGTTGAATAGTAATTCTTTTCTCTATTTTCTCTTAGTTAAATTTCTAAAGTTAAATCTAACAATCTTATATATAATCACCACAAGTTGCTATTTATGGAAGCCATTGCTGAACACAGAACCACTGGAGTCTCCTGTAGGTCTCTTGAGTCTATTATGGAATAGTGATTAGAAGGACAGGACAGCTACTGGAGGAACGACTGCTTGGGTTTGGGTCTCAGCTGAACATTGCTCACTGTGTCTCCTTCGGCAAGTTATGTGATCTTTCTTAGATTTGGTTTTCTCATATATAAAATGGAAATAATAAAAATAT